>NC_043765.1:29913387-29973387 GCF_902148845.1 Salarias fasciatus
TGGATACCACACCTTCTAGTTTCTTAAAAAAATTTGTTGGAACTGTAATGCTAAGTGTTTGAAATCCGTAGAGGAACCTCGGCAGCACATTCATTTTTATACAGTTGACACGTCCTATCAGAGACATAGGTAGATGCCTCCATCTGTCCAAGTCCTTCTCCACTTTCCCCAGCAGTGTAGTGTAGTTAAGTGAGAAGGTTTTTTTTCTGACTGGTTGGGAATCTCCAAACCTAAATACATAACACTTTCCTTGTTCCGTTGAAAAGGGAAGTTTTCCTGTGAGATTTGTTCAGCTGACATGTTTAAAGGCAAGGCAACACTTTTTTGTGTATTTACTTCATATCCAGATATTTCGCTGTACGTTTTGAGCAAATTTATGAGGGCTGGCAAAGTGGTGGTTGGGCTGGTCAAAAACAGAATTATATCGTCTGCATATAAAGAGATAATGTGGTTCACACCCCCAATCACAACCCCCGAGACGAGCGGGTGAGTCCTTATTGCTACAGCCTGACGCATCCCGACGTGTACCTCTGGAGAGGGAAAACGGAGGTGATGTTTCTGTGTTTGTCTGTTTCATAGCTTTGGGGTCACGGTATAACAGCTTAATCATATCAACCATATTTTGGCCAAAGTTCATTTTACGAAGGACCTCAAACAGAAAATGTCATTCAAGGCCATCAAAGGCTTTTTCCGGATCAAATGAAACTGCCAAAACTGGGTCATTTATGGATTTAGCGAAGTGAACTATGTTGAAGAATTTTCTGACATTGTCTATTGAGGACCGATTTTGAATAAATCCAGTCTGGTCTTTATCAACCAGATCGGGAACTATCTTTTCAAGTCGAATCGCTATAATTTCAGTAAGCAATTTATACTCGGATGACAAAAGGGAGATTGGTCAGTAGGAGCTGCACAGCTTGGGGTCCTTTCCAGAGCAGACTTCCTGCAGAACCAGACCCAGAGCAGACTTCCTGCAGAACCAGACCCAGAGGAGACTTCCTGTAGAACCAGACCCAGAGGAGACTTCCTGCAGAACCAGACCCAGAGGAGACTTCCTGCAGAACCAGACCCAGAGGAGACTTCCTGTAGAACCAGACCCAGAGGAGACTTCCTGCAGAACCAGACCCAGAGGAGACTTCCTGTAGAACCAGACCCAGAGGAGACTTCCTGTAGAACCAGACCCAGAGGAGACTTTCTGCAGAACCAGACCCAGAGGAGACTTCCTGCAGAACCAGACCCAGAGGAGACTTTCTGCTATTCAAGTTGGGGTGAGGAGCTAGAAAGAAAGAAAAGAAGAGGACAGCCAGACTGTTTCTTGAACTCCACTCAGCACTGGTGTTCTGGCTGCAGACAAGTCGGGCAGGAATGGAGGGAGAACACAGACTAGAAGAGGTTTTCCAGCACAGATGAAGCAAACGTCAGTCCAGTTCCATGAGCGCCAGCACTACGCCCACCTCCACAAAGAAAGACTCTTTAGTGACATGTTGAGAGGGAAACCAATCTTTATTTAGAATGAGCTTTTCGTATTATTAAAACAACACAAGTGTGTTACTAAATTAAAATATTAAAATAAATAAAATAAAAATCATACTGTCCCAGGAGAACGCTTGGTTCTCCGAGTGCTGGTCTGCTGGAGGTTCCTCGGTTCTCTAACAGGAGAACAGGAGCAGAGCTTTCAGCTACCAGGCTCCTGTCATGAAGAACCAGCTCCCAGTCTCTGTGAGGGAGGCTGACACTAAGATGTGGGGAATAGGGGTGGGCGGGTCGATCCAAATATCCATGCTAAAGTTGGTATTGGTATCTGATCGATACGAGCACATTGAGATCGAGGTCTGCAAGACAACATCTCGGGGTAACTGCAACTTCAGTCCCTGCAGAGGGAGTTTTCTCGGCGGTTCCATCAGTTAGCCAAAGCAGTGTGTTGAAAGGAAAGTGTGAACACGTTGCTCTTCCTTCACCAGAACCTTTAATATATTGGGAACAATGTCCAAAAGGGACTAAGACATTATTCAGGGAATAATTTGTTCAGGGCTTTGAGGGCAGAGTCACAGGTGGCGGTGAATGACAGTCACCTGTGACTCTTTACCTGTGAGGTAAAACACCTGACTCTCTGAACCAGAGGCTGTACTACAGAAAACGTGTGGGAGAAAATTTGTGCACCATCTTATGTGCGCAATTTTTTTGCAGACAAAAGCACTGCGTTGTGTGTGTGCAGTGGACAGACTGCGCTTCATCAGGAGTTATGTAAGAGGACTTCTTACCTGCTGGCTTGATGCTGAGAGTTCTCCAGGCAGCAGCCTCTTCCTCGCCGCTTCATTCCCACTTCCAGCTCTACCTGCAGCTGTGGACGCGTCGCTCAGGGGATTTGTGAAGATTTCAGCCCCCATTTCACCTCCGCATGCCTCTTTCTTTTATTGCTAATGTGGATTATCTGCACACAATATGTTGTGTTCGACACACAACTCATCATTGCTTACAGTTCAGTGTGCGGTCACTGGCTAGCTTTTACTCACACAGTGTGTGTTTGTGTGTGTGTGTGTGTGTCTACAAAAGGGAATACATTTTCTATCCGCTCTTACAGCGGTGCTTCAGCTGGCTCTTCTTGCTGTGCCCCCCCCCCCCGCCCCCCCCCCCCCCCGCTGGTTACGGTGGCTCCTCACAATGGGAACAATTTGCAACACGGCCACTGGACTTTTTGGAAGTTGAATGGTACATCTGTCCCAGGAAATGCCAGGAAGCGGTGCACAAAGAGGCGGTTTTGTCACAGATCGTCCTCTTTGCAGCCGTCTCCATGCAACCGGAGCCAGAGCAGCCTCCGCTGGCAGGAGGACGGCACCGGAGCTGTCAGTCAAAGCTCCAGGGAAGCTGAACCAAAAGGAAGGTCTCATGTGGCCTGCAATTTTCTTGAGGCCATTAAACCCACCCTTTTTAATTCCCCATCCACCGCTCATGCTTTCTCACTGTAAAGTGGCCTTTCAGCGCTCGGCTTCCCCTCCACAGCTGAAAGAGAGCACTTTGCAGAACAATGCTGAACACATCTGCTAATTTCTGCGGCTAAAAGAGAATGTAATAGAGGACATGCTCCTTCAGGCGGGCTCTGTAAAGATTCCTGTGTATTATAATGTGCTGTTCTCTCTGTAAAGACTCAAAGCATCACACATCTTACACAACATCTTATTCAGTGAAAAGCTTTTTAACTGCTTCATCAGGTGGTAATTCATCACTCTAACACAGCAGTGTAGTCACCTCCATCATGTTGTCATATAGTCATTCTTGATGTGATACCTGGTCCAGTCATCGGTTATCTGATAAAACTGTTTCCATCACCAAAAGCATAAAAACATTTTTTGAGACTTTTCTGCCTTTTTTCAGAGTTTATAGTGATGGAAATTAATGTTTATTTTCCCTCTTTTTGAAAATTCAAATAAGAATAATCTTGCCCTTTTTTATTTTTTAGGTTCTAGTCATTTAAATGAGTCCAAGAAATAAAACTAAAAGAGCGTTCATGTTGTCCACGGTCTAGCTGCTGCATGGATGAAATCCCTGACTGAGTCCCAGCAGTCCTGCCAGAGCGCTGGACCATCGCTCTGCGTCTGCAGGTATCGATCTGGTGTTCTCTGAATCTGTTGGACCTTTTCCTGGGTTCTTAGCTCCATGGCGGCGTTGTTCCTCCTCTTTCACCTCACTTCATCGCCTCTTCGAGGCGTGACTCCGGCGGATCTCCGATCGCTGTGGGAGCGGCTGCCACTTCAGTGAATCCGGTTCCAGGTCTTCATTCAGGGTCTGGGCGTTTCGCTGTGTGTTCCAGTGTCTGAACCGGGAGGCCCTCCTTTTGTAACACTTTTTAGCCGTATTTGTGCGATCGCTGTCGCGGCCAGATGTCAGTTCTGTGGTTCCTCTCTCAGTATGTTTGGGAGGGGCTCACCACGGGGCCCCGTCCTGCTGCAGGCGGAATCCTCGCCTGGCTGCGCTCTCTGGCCCTCCGGCAGCCTGACGACGCCGTCGTGACCCCCCTCCATCTGTTCCTGGAGGATTCGCTGTTGTTTCGGGGAGAGCGGCTGCTCTGCTGCTCGTCGGGTTCGTCTTCCTCTCCGAAGTCTTTCACCTCTGTCTTCATGTCACTCCGCACTGCTTCCCACAACCAATGGAAGTCCTCTTTCAGCTCTGATTCCAGGCCTTTCACTTGCTTATATTTTCTGAACTCCAGTGAATGTCAGCGTCAGGTCAGGTGGGACTGTGTTTTCCTGGTTGCCATCTTTTCCAGACTCCCGCAGGTGCACCTTTTATTTTGTCTTTCTGTGTCTTTAGGCAGGGTGTTTCGCTTGCTCTGATTTCTCTCTCTCTTCTCCCCATTCATGCCTTCTGATTCTGTATTTCTTTTCAGAGAATTGGAGAGTTTTGTGGGAGCTCTGGTGCTACACAGTTTCAAAACTAGAAGCCCGGCTTTATTACATTTTGATCCCATTTTCATTTTTTTATCTTCCTCAAATAATTGAATTTTGAAACAAAACTGGAATTTTGGACTGCACGTCATCAAAGAGAATTACATAGAAATCTTCAGTTTAGCCGAAACATGTTTTGAACTGAATCTGAAATGATCCGATCTCATTGACTTATACCTCTGCCAAGGAGGTTATGTAAACACTGCAGTTTGTTGGTTTGTTGGTTGGTTTGTTAGCAACATTACGGACAAAGTTATGGACGGATTGCAATGAAACTTTGTGGAAAGATGGGCCTTGGGCTAACTTAGAACCATTAAAGGTGCTGTAGGCAGGATTTTGCTAGTCAATGCTAATTTTTTTGTGTTTTCTTTGGATTAAATGTTAGAGTATCCATTGATAATCCTTTAGGAGTGTAGCATAACTGCACGACCGCCAGGGCGGACCGTTTCCATCTGTCTCTGTTCTGAGCTGAAAAGGATTCTCCACCGCTCCCGGTATCTTTGACCAATCAGAAGAGCCCCTGAGGCTCTATCCTGATTGGTCAAGGGGTGGCGCTTCATCCCTCATCGTGATTGGTTGTGCCCTAATGAGCACAACTTGTAGTTATGATATTGCATTGAAAACTCACCTCAGAATCAGACATCGTTGCAAAAGCTGTCCTGCTCGTCGTAAAGCCGTTGAGTGCTTGAGTGTTTTGATAACGGCAGGCATTGTGTCACGTTCGTCACACGTTCTTGTGGGAGGGGCTTAACTTGCGTAAGGGAGTGATGTCAGAGAAAACAGGACAGGAGGGGCCGTGCTGGGTTTCACATCGCCATCTTAGGTGGGTCAAATCGCCATCTTGCTTAGGTCATCCTGCCTACGCCACCTTTAAATTTCGGCGATGATCCGGATCACTGTCTGGATCCAGGAATTTTTTAAAGGATTCTTTATCATTGAGAGATAGGGAGTCTTTGACATAGTTGGGCATAACTCAACAATAAATGACAAGGGGGCTCAGCAAAACATTACAGTGTCAGTTCTTAAATGACTCTAAGAGAGATCAGCTGCTGATCCAGATCAGGAAGTATTCCGGATACCAGGATCCAGAACAGACAAAAACAGGGGGATTCCGGAGTGTGAGGAAACACATTGAGATATGAACATGCAACAAACAGCTTTCTCCCATACAATGCTCGTGTTGGGGAGAAATAAAATGTTTTTTTATTATATATGGTGTTCTTATTGTTGTTGGTGACTGATTTGAGCTGTGGCGGAGGTCTGGCTCTCTGAGTGCCACATTCTGGTTTGTTATGGGGTGCGAGCATCACTCTCTGTGACAGAGTGCATTAAACCATCTGGGAGGGACTCAAACCTCCACCCCAGAGGAGACGGATGGGGTGGCCGTGGTGCCTGATGGCCCCGGCCGTCTCCAGCTCTCTGAGGTCCCTGAAGAGCTGGAGGGAGCTGGAGGGCTGGAGGGCAGGAGAGGCTTCTGTGCTCTCTACATCGCCGCCGTAATCACATATGGATTAAAGAAGATGGATGGATGATGGATGGATGATGGATGGATGGACAGATGGAGGGATTGGGTTCTTCCTGGGAGCACATACAAGATTAATCTGTAAATCTTATTGTGATGCTTTTTTTTTCCTTTATGTTTATTACTTTACCTATGTTGCGATGTTCTGTTTGTGCAGCCTGGGGAAGAGTTGTGTTTCACTGCCGTGCTGTGTGTCTGTAATGAAGAAATGCAGTCTGGCCTCATGTCTGACCTCTTTTCATTTAAAATCCAGAATCAGAATCAGAATTATTTACTGGCCAGGTTTGACAACAAACTAGGAATTTGGCTCCGGTTAGCCGCGCTCACAGCAGAGTACACAGATAAATAACGCTTGAATATGAATAAATGTTGCATCTCTTTAGAAGCAACTTGTTGGGTTATGGTCATGACAGAACCAATCATCTGAAGCCCTGGGAGTGAAGCCACTTGTCCTCCACTGCGAGTGAATGGAGTCGATCTGTTCCAGCAGGACGTGTTGCTGTCGTCAGGACTCATGATGCCTGCTGATCTAAACTGTCCTGTCGCTGGACTAAATTGTTTTCTTTTTTCTTTTTTCAGTACTGTAACTGAGCTGAATGAGTAGCACCGTTAACCGACGTAACTTTTCATTTCGAACCACTCGCTCGGATGACGCACACATGACCAGATGCTCCCAAAAGAACAAACGGCTCTGCTGCTCAACCCACCAGCACCCAGGCAGTGGAGACTGAATAAATAACTTGTTAAACTCCCAAAATGCGGCTTACCTTTTATTCCTCACCCTCCCTCTCCACATAAGTGTACCGTACTCAATTTCCAGCTTCAGTGAGAATGAAGAAAGATAGGAGGAGGAAATTGGAAGTTTGGTTTAAAATGCAGACAGCTCTGGCTTTCTGCTTGACAGCCTGTGACATCTCTCCGCACCACACTTTGCATGGCAGAATAGGAGCTGGTAATAGAATTTCCCCCACCGGGGAGGTTAATTATACCCCACCAGCCCCCGTGCCTCCCGTCCTCGCTGCAACATGAAATAAATAAAATGTAACACACTGCCTGTGAGCTTCTGTGACAGCTCTCCACCAGTCAACACCCCACCTGAAAGATTTAATCCCAGGTTAACTTCCTTCCATCTGGTATCAGAATACAGCCGGACCCTGGACGGGGTCTCAAGGGGCCTCCAGCCACGATGGCTGAAATGACGGATTGGTGGCAGAGAGGAAGGATGTGGCGGTGAACAGGCTGTCACTGTTCCATGAAGAAGGGTCGTCACCTGACCGTCTGAAAGGGTCTGAAGAGACAGGGTGAAATTCTGCACAAACTACAAAGACAGGCTGATAGTGGACCGTGCAGAGACAGAGGAAAGCTTAACTGTCCTCAACTGGCATTGGCTATAACAGCAAAGGTCAGACCACCCCAGCACATTATCAGTAAAATCCACAAGGTTTGGACGTCTGTGTCATCCTTGTTTGTGGACAGTTTTCACAGTGCAGCTCAGGAGGTCACCATGGTAAATGGTAAGTGGACTACACTTGTATAGCGCTTTTTACCCTGCTTGACAGAGCCCAAAGCGCTTCACACTGCAATATCACATCAACCCTTTCACACCATACTCGGTGGTGGTAAGCTACGACTGTAGCCACAGCTGCCCTGGGGCAGACTGACGGAAGCGAGGCTGCCAATCTGCGCCATCGGCCCCTCCGACTACCACCAACCATTCACTCTCGCAACTTTCATACTAGGCAAGGTGGGTGAAGTGTCTTGCCCAAGGACACAACGCCAGTTTTACGCCTGTGGGAGCGGGGATCGAACCGCCAACCTTCCGGTTATAAGACGACCCGCTCTACCAACTGAGCTACTGTCGCCTCACCAGTCATTCACACTGGGCCAGAACACCAACACATTTTTTTTACTGTGATTTTTGTGTCTTTATTTCTGAAAGCCTTATGGTGCGTTCACACCGGACGCGTCGTGGGCGTTGTCGACGCTTGGGACGCCTCGAAGCTGACGCTTGTGACGCTTCAAGCACGACGCTTGACACAAAGATTGCGACGCTCTTGACGCGCGGGAGGCTGTGATTTCTGTTTCCATCTATGGCGGATCGCATCAGGAGAGCGGCTTGGCTTTATTTGTTAAATAAAGCTAGACAGCGTCACAGTTCCTCTGTATAAACATTCGTTTTAGCGGGAAAGATAGCAGTGGCTGTACAATGTTCTGACTGAATGTAGCACACAATACAGCGTGATGAAAAGTTTAGATAACTTACTTGAGACCCGATCTCCTCACTGATCCTCCCCCAAGCAAGATCCTTTCTATTCTTGTCTCGGTAGTGGAATGACGACGTGTCGTACAGCTCGGGACAGTCAACTTGTCTTCCATCGCTGTCTTTCTTTTCCGGACTCCTGGTCCTGACGTAAACGACGTGAAACGTAGTGACGTAGCACCGGAGGGATCGTCTCTGATTGGTTGACGCCCAGCGGCAGCGCGTCGAAAGTTCAGTTTTCCGAACTCTTCAAAAGCGACAGTCATGACGCTCCAGACGCCGGGGACGCGCGTCGTGGGCGTCGACGCTCGAAACGCTCGGAAGTCGACGCTCCTGACGCTCCAGAAGCGCCGCCCCGCCCTCCACCGCTCCACGACGCTCATCCACATAGACTTTGCATAGAAAAGCGCCGCTCACGACGCTTGCGACGCGTCCGGTGTGAACGCACCATAAGATTTGTGCTGTACGAAAGTGGATTGGTTGACTGACTGGCTAACTGGCTGGCTGGTTGATTCATTCTTTTGCTGGTTGACTGGCTGGTTGGTTGGTTGGCTGGTTGGTTGGTTGGTTGGTTGGTTGGTTGGTTGGTTGACTGGCATGCTGGTTGGCTGTCTGTATGGTTGGTTGGCTGGCTGGCTGGTTGGTTGGTTCATTCTTTTGCTGGTTGACTGGCTGGTTGGTTGGTTCATTGTTTGGTTGGTTGGTTTGCTGGCTGGTTGGTTGGTTGGTTCATTGTTTGGTTGGTTGGTTTGCTGGCTGGTTGGTTGGTTGGTTCATTGTTTGGTTGGTTGGTTTGCTGGCTGGTTGGTTGGTTGGTTCATTGTTTGGTTGGCTGGCTGGTTGACTGGATAGGTGGTTGGTGGGTGGGTTGGTTAGTTGTTTGCTTGGTTGGCTGACTGGTTGGTTAGGTGGGTGGGTTGGCTGACTGGCTGACTGCCTGGCTGGTTGGCTGTCTGTATGGTTGGTTAGTTGGCTGGTTGGTCAGTTGGTTGGTTGACTGTCTGTATGGTTGGTTAGTTGGCTGGTTGGTCAGTTGGTTGGTTGACTGTCTGTATGGTTGGTTGGTTGGTTGGTTGGCTGGTTGGTCGGTTGGTTGGTTGGTTGGCTGGTTGGTCGGTTGGTTGGTTGGTTGGTTGGTTGGTTGGTTGGTTGGTTGGTTCATTGTTTGGTTGGTTGGTTGGCTGTCTGTATGGTTGGTTGGTTGGTTGTTTGGTTGGTTGGTTGGCTGCCTGTATGGTTGGTTGGTTGGTTGTTTGGTTGGTTGGTTGGCTGTCTGTATGGTTGGTTGGTTGGTTGTTTGGTTGGTTGGTTCATTGTTTGGTTGGCTGTCTGTATGGTTGGTTGGCTGACTGGTTGGTTGGTTGGTTCATTGTTTGGTTGGCTGGCTGGTTGGTTGGTTGGTTCATTGTTTGGTTGGCTGTCTGTATGGTTGGTTGGCTGACTGGTTGGTTGGTTGGTTCATTGTTTGGTTGGCTGGCTGGTTGGTTGGTTGGTTCATTGTTTGGTTGTCTGGTTGGTTGACTGACTGCCAGATGTTCCCAACAGACCTTCATAACACGCTTGGTTCTGCCAAGTTTGTCCAGGTTCCTCCTCCGCAGGTGGATCCATCCCACCTACAGATGGTCAACAGCTCTGTTAATGTGTTCACCTGAGTGTTCCAGACATGAGCTCAGAGGTCGGAGAACACAATAACAAAGTTGACCATTGACCTCTGACCTAGGATTTCCTGGTGCCAAGTGCACTTTTGGAATGTTGTGCTCAAACAAGGTGTTTGTTATGGACAAGCTGTAGGTAGAACAGCAGTCCTATAACAGAACACTGCCTTGGTTCAGGCTTTGGACACATTCAGCCCGATTCACCCCCTCCAGGTCTCACTGTCGCCGCCCATATGAACCATGGAGTCCCCAGTAGAACCATGGAGTCCCCCAGTTGGAGCCCTGTCCAGCACCCTTCTGGGGCCTAAAGAAGGCCGGGTACTCGGCCCGTAGACCGAGACCACAGAGATGCACCTGGGCCCGACCGGCCATGAGGTCCTGTAGGTTTCTCTCTTTTACGGAAAAGGGAGCTTTTCCTCTCCACAGTGGCTTATGCTTCCTCATGTGGATCTGTTGGGTTTTTGCTGTAAAAATTCCTAGAAATATGAGTTGTACCTGACGCTACATACAGAAGGCTGATTTGAAGTGAACAGAATGATTGTTCATTATGTTTGGTATTTGCAGATGAATTACTGGGAAATGAGTCTAAATTGGTGCAGTCGTCTTCTCACAGCAGGTGAAGAAGCTAATGTCTGCGTTTGAACCTTCCTCTACCAACAGCTGCATTTATCATGGTCTTTACTTCCTGGCCAGCTTTCACTTACCGAAGGGCTCACAGGGCCTTCAATCTATACAATTTAATTATACTGAGAGTTGATTGTTCAAGGAAATTATTTATTAGCTGAAAAGCATTTAAAACGGGCTTGAACTGTGAATAGAATGTGTGGAAAGCCTGATATTAATTGCGCTAAGCTGACTAAAGCAAATGATCATTGTGATTAATGAAGGAAGACAATGGCTGTGGGTTCTCATCAACTGGAAAAAGACAAACCCAAGCTGCTGGCAAATTTTGGTGATGGGCTCATTTATTTGAAAGAAGGCTTGGAGGAGTTTATAGGAAACAAGCTGGACAAAGAACTTAACCAAACCATTCCTGGTGATGATAAGTTTTGACAATCACAAAGAGGAGCAGAAGCCAGCATGACTGGAACATCATTTTCGGATTTCTTCATTTTGTGTTTGTTTTTGGTCCAGAAGGCTGCAGTTTGGACACAATGGAGTCTCTGCAGTGTTGGTATTTAATTTTAACTTGTCTTGCTATCAGCATGACATTTGTGACGACACTAGACACATTTTCAATGTAACTACAGTGCAAATATACAAAACCTGAATGGCCTCAGATATTTAAAGGTGGAATACAGGATTTTGATTTCCGGGTGGATCACCTAAATAATTGGTGGGTCTGTTTGTCAATCATTCTGATGAGCTGCTTTCATAAGGTGGTTCTCCGTGCTTGCGCCCAATCAGCTTCTCCATTTTGCGCATTCAGAGTGTTTATGTAGCCGTGAGCTTCTGAGCTAGTACTGACCGATGGCGAGTCTGACATCATGAAACTGGAACTGTTTCGGAAAACAAGCTTTATGTATGAATGAGGCCGATCTCAGAAACTGTAAACAGAGCCGTGCACGCCGGAGAAGAGGAGATCGCGCTCGCACGCTTCCGCGTTTCCTGGGAGAAGCAGGAGAGCCGGGCGATGGTCTGGAGCATGGCGTTGTTCAAAAAGTGAGTAACAGACGTGGGGCTTCGTCTTTTCGAGAAAATCCTGTATTAGACCTTTAAGAGTGTTTTAATCATTTTGACGTTTTGTACTTAAAGAAGTATCTGTCTTTTCCTCATAAAAACTTCTACCAGGCATTTTACAATCCTCTCCATGAGGAAAAGTATGTGTGCTCTGGAAGTTTAGAGCGTTCAACAATCAAAATCAGAGTTCTCTGCTCTGTTTTCCCAACAATTTAAACACTGTCCAAGGCTACTAGTAAAGTTGGAATAATTCCATTGCATGGAACCCAAATTTGATCTTTCACATTTGGTACTAGTGATTTTTTTTTATATTTTCAGAGCGAGTTGCAGTTAATTCGGTACATTTAACCACAGATGTGATTCTCTGCATCAAAATGTAACAAAATCTTTGAAATAGCTTCTGAAACAGATCAAAGGATAAACCACAGTAAAATCTATAGAATTGAGAAATCTCAGTATTGTAATTTACTCAATGCCTCTCTTCATCTGCACTCTGTCTTCATAGTTTCCTCTCGGTTTATGGATCTGATCTGCAGTTTCTTTATTTTTTCTACATCCATCACAAATGCTTCCTCTGCAGTCTGTAGCAGCCCTCACCCAAACGCTTACAGTGTATACAGTTTGGGTTGAATACTGAGTGTGCGTGCGTGCGTGTGTGCGTACGTGCGTGTGTGTGTGTGTGCGTGTGTGTGTGCCTGCGTGCGTGCGTGCTCGCCTCTCGGTCAGCATTTACCCCCACGTCCAGTACAGGCTGGCACGCTTCAACCCATCCGTCACAATACTGACTGTAAAATGATCTTCAGTTTTAAGGCTCTGAAAATATCAGTGATTTTTCAGAGCATTTTCTGAAATTCCTTCAAAAATCCCATTCATGGCTGAGAAGAGTGGAGTGTGACGTGTTTACAGTAAACAGTCATATGACCACAGCCTTTGACCTCCGGGTGGAACCTCGCGAAGAGGATGACTGCCTCAAAGCTCCAAATTAAAATGACTTAAAGCGATACTTCAACATTTTGGCAAATTGGCCCATTTAGGGCAATTCCCTCATCATTTAGAACAGCATACTTACTTTTTTTGTGAGGGCGAGCTGTTGTTTATTCAGCGGTGGGTCTGAGGAGAGCTTCACGGCGGACATAATGGAAGTGGACGGTACAGCTGCTTCCCTCGTCAAACTCATCAAATACACAATCCAACAACCCCAAAACACTCAGGTGGACACGTTATAATCCGCACATTCACTACGCTGTGGAACACCAACAAATAATACTGTAGCGTTACGACACTGAAGCAAATACTGGGAACTACTTTTTCTTTTGAAATCACTACGCCCAGACGCCATGTTTAGTAAGTAGTTCCGTCTTAGCAATCTTCGCAAAAACCACTCAATCTGGTAATTTAGCATTAATATTCCACAGCGTAGTGAATGTGGGGATTATAACGTGTCCACCAAAGTGTTTTGGGGTTGTTGGATTGTGTATTTGATGAGTTTGACGAGGGAAGCAAATGTACCATCCACTACGGGCGGGGGGCCCGGACTGAAAAGGTCTGGTGGAAACCCTGCCTGCAGTGTTTGAGTCCGTGTTCACGGCGGCCATGTTCTTCCTGTTCAGCAACGCACATACAGCGTCAATTTACGTCACATCCCCACGGCTGCGCGGGAAATTCGGACCCGACCTGCAACAAATTCTGTGGCTCACAGCCTGTATAAGGCAACAGACAGATACGCGGGTTGGGCTATTATTTTCGGTTTTTGATGCTTCACGGCCCGTTAGCATTGAATAAACTGGAAATGCAGGTGTAGTTTTTCACAAATCTTGCCTTAAGTCTCTTTAAAGATTAGTAAAGCATGTTAATATGACATTGAAGGTGCTGTAGGCAGGATTCCGCATGTCCGCCATCTTGCTTAGGGTTACCTAAGCAAGATGGCGATTTGACCCATCTAAGATGGCGATTTGAAACCCAGCACAGCCAATCCTGTCCTGTTTTCTCTGACATCACGCCCTTACGCAAGTTAAGCCCCTCCCACAAGAACGTGTGACGAACGCCCCTCGACCAATCACGGTTAGAGCCTCAGGGGCTCTTCTGATTGGTCAAAGATACCTGGAGCTGTCAGATTCCTTTTCAGCTCAGAACAGAGACAGATGGAAGCGCTGCGCCCTCGCGGTAGAGCAGTTATGCTACACTCCTAAAGGATTATCAATGGATACTCTAACATTTAATCCAAAGAAAACACAGAAACATTAGCATTGACTAGCAAAATCCTGCCTGCAGCACCTTTAATTCAACAATTCAACAATTTTCAGCACATATGATCTTTATTATGTCCAGTAATGATATTTACATTTGAAACTAAGACGAGCAGTTTGGTGTGTGTACAGACTCAGTAAATATGTTAATGAGCACAGCAGTGAGCGGTGGGGTAGAATATAGTATAGAGCTGCACACATGAATATTGGATTTATTTTGGAATGAAGTTTCTACCCTTTTGTTTCTTTAACAATTATTCATTAGTACTGATCATAAAGTCACTCCCCAACATTAATTTCATTTTTCAAGCGGTAACTTTGTAAAAGTAATGGATTGAATTGTCATGTCGCAGAATCGCTGAGAATGTCTTCCTTAAATGTGTCAGTAACAGAGTAATTTGTTGAAGTTTAATTGTCACCTGGTTGGAATATGTTTAAAAAGGCTTCAATAACCTGTGAATTCCTGTTGATCCCTGGACAGCGTTGAAGGTTGTTTGTTCCTGCTCTCCTGAGTGGAGCGCGGAGCAGCACAGTGATTTGTAGGTACAGAAACATGTATGTACTTCCTGTTCACTGGCTGGCTTTAATAGGAAGCGTGGTTTCGTGTAATCCACTGCAGACGATCATTGTTTGGGCACATCAAATCCAGCATGCCTGCTCTGACCACGGAGCAGCAAACAATGACAAGATTACATTTTTACTCTGAAATTTTCCATGGCTGAGCTCAGACGTAATCCCGTGATTAATCAACCCTCTGAGAGCTTACATTGATCCTTAAAGAATAAAAGACCTTGTTTTTCTTTTATTCTGGAGTAGGAGAATAAGTTCTGCAGGTCCGCTGAGCGGAGGCCTTTTACGTTTCGTGCCAGACTGTGCAGCTATTTGTTATTTTGTTGATGCAGGTTTACTGCAGATAAAGCTTTCGGAGAGGAAAAACTGGAGAGAAGAAGTCCTGGATTTATTTTTTGCAGAGCTTAATTATATTTCTAAATGCTTCACTGAGGTTTTCAAGAGCAGCTATCTGTAATGAGTAATATTTCATATTTATGAAGCATCTGCATAATAAAGATAAGGTATTCAATTAACTGAGCCATAAAAACTCCATGTTATTAAATATTAATCATTCCACATATTGCTTTGATTTCTAACTACTTAATTACAAACACACTTGCTTTGCAGCTGTGCTGCGACTCGAGCATTTCCTCATCTTTTACCCGACTATAAAGTGTTTAGCAAATCACTTCACACAGCAGTGAGAAGCCAGTGCCAGCTCAGGGCCCACCTGGACCCCCCCGTCCAGCTCACAGATGCTGGTCCCAGCGCTGCAGCCTTTGTGTTTCTTACTCGCAGTGTGGAAGCAGTGTGCCGCGCTCATCAGCACTGTGTGGTTCCGAAGGTTCCAGTGATCGGGTGTCATTGCTGTTGGCACAACTGTTGCACAGCTGAGCCACAAGGTGGCGCTGTGGGTAGGTCCAGGTTGAATTACCAGCCGGACCCTGAGGGGAGTTTTCCCCATGTTTGCATGACTTTCTCCCACAATCCAGAAAGCAGGAACCGTGGCTCCCTGAGGAAACAAGCCTGGTCTGGAGGAGACTCCTCAGACCCCCTGTGGTCCAGGTCTAGACTCCTCAGACCTCCTGTGGTCCAGGTCTAGACTCCTCAGACCTCCTGTGGTCCAGGTCTAGACTCCTCAGACCTCCTGTGGTCCAGGTCTAGACTCCTCAGACCCCCTGTGGTCCAGGTCTAGACTCCTCAGACCTCCTGTGGTCCAGGTCTAGACTCCTCAGACCTCCTGTGGTCCAGGTCTAGACTCCTCAGACCTCCTGTGGTCCAGGTCTAGACTCCTCAGACCCCCTGTGGTCCAGGTCTAGACTCCTCAGACCTCCTGTGGTCCAGGTCTAGACTCCTCAGACCTCCTGTGGTCCAGGTCTAGACTCCTCAGACCTTCTCTGGTCCAGGTCTGGACTCCTCAGACCTCCTGTGGTCCAGGTCTAGACTCCTCAGACCTTCTCTGGTCCAGGTCTGGACTCCTCAGACCTCCTCTGGTCCAGGTCTAGACTCCTCAGACCTCCTCTGGTCCTGGTCTAGACTCCTCAGACCTCCTGTGGTCCAGGTCTAGACTCCTCAGACCTCCTCTAGTCCAGGTCTAGACTCCTCAGACCTCCTCTGGTCCAGGTCTAGACTCCTCAGACCTCCTGTGGTCCAGGTCTAGACTCCTCAGACCTTCTCTGGTCCAGGTCTAGACTCCTCAGACCTCCTCTGGTCCTGGTCTAGACTCCTCAGACCTCCTGTGGTCCAGGTCTAGACTCCTCAGACCTCCTGTGGTCCAGGTCTAGACTCCTCAGACCTCCTGTGGTCCAGGTCTAGACTCCTCAGACCTCCTGTGGTCCAGGTCTAGACTCCTCAGACCTCCTCTGGTCCAGGTCTAGACTCCTCAGACCTCCTCTGGTCCAGGTCTAGACTCCTCAGACCTCCTCTGGTCCAGGTCTAGACTCCTCAGACCTTCTCTGGTCCAGGTCTAGACTCCTCAGACCTCCTGTGGTCCAGGTCTAGACTCCTCAGACCTCCTCTGGTCAGATTGGAGCACTGAAACTTTTATATTGATGCAAATCTGTGAACGACAAATAATCCTGATCAGTGTGCTTCAACAGGGGGTCCGCGGTCCTGAAAAGGGTCTATGGAAGTAGTGCAGAGGGGCTGTGGGGTTTTCGGATTAATCCATCCATCCATTCTCACTTGTCCTTCTCAGGGGGGCGGGGGTCTGAGCCGATCCCAGCGGCTGTGGGCGGGGGCGGGGTCTCCCTGGAGGGGTCTGTCACAGGGCTGACACAGAGAGACACAACCACTCACACCGAGGGGAGGGAGGAAGCCAGAGAGCCCGGAGGGAACCTGCACACACACGGGGAGAACATGCAAACTCCACGCAGAAAGGCCCCGAGCCCGGGCCGGTTCTGGAACCCAGGACCTTCTTGCTGCAGCTCAGTTGGATTAATGTACAGTTTAATTGTTCTTTTCAAGGATGAACTTCAGCACCCGCACCGCAGCCCTGCTAATAATGAAGATTCTCAAAAATACAGGAAGTACTCGCTGTCACGTCCTGTGAGGGGCGCTGTGGGCGGAGCTGGGAAGGCTGTTTGCGTTGTCTTCATGGTCCTGACTTGCTGCCGGCCTGGATCGTAGCGCCCTCTACATGTGGAGACGGGCTCTGCCAGCCGCCCGCCTCGGCCGACCCTCCATTCTGGACGGCTTACAAGGCTGGCCTCGGATGGTCTCTGCTCCCAGCACGCCGCTCCAGCTGCTCGCCAAGCACTCCGGCCCTCGGACCAGGCCCAGCCTGGCCTCTGGACCCAGAGAAACCTGCTCCGTTCACTTCCTCCTCCTCCTCCTGTCTGCATCGGAGCCTCAGATCTGCTCCCCAACATTAGATCCGATACTGGAAACTGAAGCACATGAACCAGAGGAAACGGTGGAAGCATCATTTAAATACTGAACAGTGGTGCATGATTGTGTGATGGTATTGTTGCGTGTTTCATCACTCGCTACTACCTTGGTGTAAGTTTACAGATAGAAGTTAAATTCAGCTCAAATTATTTCCTTTTATCCAAATTCGGAGGAATATTCATCAATGGTAATTAAGTTTCAATAATATATATTTCTATGAAGGTCCTGGATCTGCATATTCAGGTTGTTTTTGTTTGTTTTATTGCAGTAATTGTTTATTTGCATTATGAAGATTTTTTTATTACTCCTCTTTGAATAGTTACTTTATAGACTCCTTATTGCTTGTTAGAAATCATGGATTCATTCAATAAATGTGCTGTATTGTTTAGGTTCTTCATAAATGATCACTTAATGATGACAAAAAATCTATATAAATAATTACACTTCTTTTTATTCTGAGTAAATTGAAGACTTATCATCATAGAATAGAATAGAATAGAATAGAATAGAGATACTTCATTAATAACAGAGGGAGATTCTTGAAATCATGAGCAGCTGTAGTCATGTTCACGGGACTTCTGGCCTCACTGTGACAAAAACCACTGATCTGCAGGTGTTTCAGGAAAGGGTTTGAACAGCGCATCCATCTGTTTTCTCCCAGCAGCCACTGCGGTTCGGTGGGGGTAGTGGGGGTGTTGGGGCAGTGGGGGTAGAAATGGGCTCTTCAGCTTGGCAGCCATGGGGGCTGCAGATCGCCCCCCACCCCTTCCCCCGGCTCTGCAGCATGAAATCCGGGGCTGTACTGGAGGGATTTGGCTTCTTGGTCTAAAGCCAGGCAGGGAATTGCATGACCGGCCGTCGCCCCCCCCCCCCCCCCCCGCCCACCCCCAGCCCCAGCCCGGAGACGCGTCCCGTCTTATCTGGCCCCCGCCATCGTACCGCTGCAGCAGCTCCCACCTCGTGGTGCATAAGCAATATTTCCACCAGCATCCTCCACAAACCCTCCCCGGAGATTTATCTGGCTGTTGAAGTAGAAAATGAATATTTTACAGTTCACTTGCCTGATCAATTACTTACAAGCTGTTGCTGTATTTTGTGACTGGTCACAGGAAATGCTTGTAGGTAGTGATAGAGGGGCCCGCAGGGAGCCGTCTCCTCTTCCACAACAGCAGCCAATCAAAATGAAGAGCAGGCGATTGTGAGCCAGGCGCTCTCCGCCGGGCCGCTCGCTCTGTTTGCACACTCTACTGGAATCAAGGCAAAACAAATTAAAGCTTTTAGGCCATAATTAGCGGCAGCTAATTTCTGGAGGTTACAGACATGCTGGCTTGATTAGAAGTTGCCAAGTGCTCCTCCATTGGAATATTTAATAAATAAACACATAATGTCATCAGCCCTCGCTGATTAACATCTATCGCTGTGGAGCGTCTTTGAGGAATTGCTCTGATAATCCTGATGATGGCGGCGCTTCATCAGTGTGTTCACCCCCGAAAACACAGCAAATGTAGAAATAAAAGGTTTTCTTTCAAGGTTTGGAGCGCAGCCTGCTGCTGCAGCGGTGAACAAAGCACAGCGTGAGTCGCACCAGAACAAACAGCAGAAATGATCTCAGTCAGCGATGAGTGAGCCAGCCCAGGCATGTCCACTTCGAGAAATCAAACCTTTACATCAGGAAACTGCAGCCTTGACGTCAACAAAAAGTTTATATCACATTACACCAAACAGAATCCGTCTGGAGCCAAAAACATGTAAAATAAGAGGAAACTACTTTTACTACACAGGAACGGCCTGAAGATGCCTTTACGACAATTATTACAGAGCAGGAAAGCTTTGTGGTGTACACCATGGTGGGGAGAGTGGTCTGCATGGTGTACACCATGGTGAGGAGAGTGGTCTGCATGGTGTACACCACGGTGAGGAGAGTGGTCTGCATGGTGTACACCATGGTGAGGAGAGTGGTCTGCATGGTGTACACCACAGTGAGGAGAGTGGTCTGCATGGTGTACACCACGGTGAGGAGAGTGGTCTGCATGGTGTACACCACGGTGAGGAGAGTGGTCTGCATGGTGTACACCACGGTGAGGAGAGGAGAGTGGTCTGCATGGTGTACACCACGGTGAGGAGAGGAGAGTGGTCTGCATGGTGTACACCATGGTGAGGAGAGTGGTCTGCATGGTGTACACCACGGTGAGGAGAGTGGTCTGCATGGTGTACACCACGGTGAGGAGAGTGGTCTGCATGGTGTACACCACAGTGAGGAGAGTGGTCTGCATGGTGTACACCATGGTGAGGAGAGTGGTCTGCATGGTGTACACCACGGTGAGGAGAGTGGTCTGCATGGTGTACACCACGGTGAGGAGAGTGGTCTGCATGGTGTACACCACGGTGAGGAGAGGAGAGTGGTCTGCATGGTGTACACCACGGTGAGGAGAGGAGAGTGGTCTGCATGGTGTACACCACGGTGAGGAGAGTGGTCTGCATGGTGTACACCACGGTGAGGAGAGTGGTCTGCATGGTGTACACCACGGTGAGGAGAGTGGTCTGCATGGTGTACACCACGGTGAGGAGAGTGGTCTGCATGGTGTACACCACAGTGAGGAGAGTGGTCTGCATGGTGTACACCACGGTGAGGAGAGGAGAGTGGTCTGCATGGTGTACACCACGGTGAGGAGAGTGGTCTGCATGGTGTACACCACGGTGAGGAGAGTGGTCTGCATGGTGTACACCACAGTGAGGAGAGTGTACACCACAGTGAGGAGAGGAGAGTGTGCCATTAAATGCACATATTTTATGGTTTATTGCCACACACCAGTATTGCTTTTGAAGACTGCATTAGCTGCAGAGCAGCCATGATGAGGCTGGATGCTGCTGCTGCTTCACGGTCAGCACATTTGATTTGGTTAAAACTGATTTCATTGACTAGTTAAAAATATAAATACTGTACAATTTAAAATCCTTTGTGTATGAAAACAGTGTTTAAAAGCATTTTTAATTGATGATGAGTGAATGAATGTGGTTTAAAAGAGAAGGTGTAGAAGTTCTTGATGTTTTCTGATATCTTGTGGAACCATACTGTAATGTGTTGGTAACTAGTATGTCTTTATAAGCTGAGGCTCTTTAAGGCCATTTAGCATGTTGTTATATGGAATGTTGCTGTTGATGTTTAGTTTAGTTTATTGATTTATTTGACAGGGACCATGTACAAATACATTCATCTTTCAATAGAAAAGATGCTTTGTACCAGATTTAGCAAATGCTAATTTCCATCTGCAGTCCCATGTACATTTTTGGAAGAAAAACATCCTCTGGTGAAGAAAGCGCAGCTTTGTGTGTGTGTGTGTGTGTGCTCTCGTTTCTTTATCACAGAGACTCTTGTATGACCTCTGACTAGGCATGTACCGATATGAAAATTTGATATCACGATATTGGCGGCCCAAAATATCACGATTCACGATATTATCACGATATTGGCGCGTTGCTTTTAATACTATTGAAAATGCCCAAAAACACTGTGAAATCCATCAACATCTGTCAACAACACTGTGCATTTTAACACACCTGAGCACATTTTGATAAAGTAGAGGGAAAAATGAAACTTTTACTCTCGCCTATTTTTTTTCCAGATTCCATACTGAAAAACACCATGATAACAATGAAGCAGCCATAAAGCTGCCACTGACTGCATTCAGCAGCTCCTGGACTACAACTGGACCAGGTTTCATGAGATCAGCATAAAGCACACAGATTTTATAGTGTTTACTTTGGATAGAACCAGGAGAACCCTTCATTTGGCCATTTGGAGACCAGCCTGTGCCAAACTATAATAAGTAGGTTTATAACTTATTTGAAAGGAATCTGACTTTAAAATACTTTTAATTTCCACTACAGGAGTCTGTATGCAATGCAGCCTGTGGCTCTGATATTTAGCCACTAGATTATACGTTTCTGCACAGTTTTTGTGCAGAAAGTTAGCAGAAACTTATAATTGTGCACAGTATTGTGCACAGTATAAAATACTTTTTTTAATAAATGACTGAGCCATAACATTTAGTTTCCAACTGAAATATATTTATAATAATAAAATCAATACAAAAATAGCCAATTATATGACAGGGAAAACAAAAAAAATCCCCTTTGCAACATGTAAACACATGAAGAAAAAAAAAACAATGTGCAATGAGCTGTAGAATGAAGATAAATGTGCACGTTTCAGATAAAAAAATTAAAAAATTGCCAAATATCACAGAAACAATCACTGATTGTGTGTGTCGCGTGTGTCTCGCTCTGCGGTGTGCACTGCTGCGTCTTTTAGAACCAAGATGGCGGCGGCGGCGGCGCTCGTACGGTTACGCTTAAAGATGTCTCCCAGCTGGATGATGCCTCGGTCACGTGTAACGTTCGAACGCTCGCCAGACAGAGAACGTCAACAAACTTTATTTAAACTCCCAAGATTAACGACAAGCCCACAAGATGGCGACAATAACATTCAGGCGCGTGACGCGCTGTCACTACTGCAGAGGATTATGAAGTTAATTTTGGTCAGAGGAGAGCGTGGATAGGTGGAAAATGACCACAAAACGGTAAGGACATAAAACATGTTGTGTTTGGTGCGAATAGCTTTGATATTTGGTGAAAAAGTGTGTGAGGAACGTGTGATCTGAGGTGCTGGGTTTTGGGTTTGTTTTGCCGCTGACGGGAGGCGGTCGGCTCAGAGAAGATTCTGCCTGGTGTCTCTTAAAGAGCAGGTTTTCTAGTTTCACGCGAGGCCCAGTACGTTGGGATGGAGCACACGGATCTCTGGTTCTGTTGCGTTTTGTGTCGGGATGTGCGCTGAGGGGGGCGGTACAGTGTCTGTCGGGCCGAACGCGTTAATGCCTCGTTTTAATCATCCTGGCATAAAATGACTTACTTTAGGGGTTTTCTGTGGATGTGGGACTTTTGTGGTGGTTTGCAGTACATTTTGCTGCAGAGGCTTTGACACCTTGGGTTAGATCAATAGCTGTTTCAGTAATGGACTTGTCTCCAAATGAAACAGACGATATCTTGTAAATGACGTCGTGATATGATTATCTCGGCTGTCCAATATCGTACACACTAAAAACAGTTGGGTTAAAAAATAACCCAATTTTAACCCAACTGCTGGTTCAGAAAAGGACAAACCCCCTTTTTGGGTTATTTTAACCCAACAGGTTGGGTTCTTTTTTTCCAACCCAATTTTTGGGTTGAATTATTTAACCCAAATGTTGGGTTATTCCTTGCGCAATTTAGCGCTCCCAATAGTTGGGTTAAAATAATTGTAATAATGCATTGGTTTTATACAGCGCTTCTCAGGACACTCAAAGACGCTTTACATTGCATTGTTCATTCTCTCCATACTGGGTGGTGGTAAGCTGCTGCTGTAGCCACAGCTGTCCTGGGCAGACTGACGGAAGCGAGGCTGCCACTCTGTGCCATCGGCCCCTCCCACCACCAACCATTCACTCTCACAACTTAGGCAAGGTGGGTGAAGTGTCTTGCCCAAGGACACAATGACAGTTTTACGCCTGCAGGAGCGGGGATCGAACCGCCAATCTTCCGGTTATGAGACGACCTGCTCTACCAACTGAGCTACTGTCGCCCAATAATATCAGTAATAAATACATTTTACTGCTAGTTCATCCTACTTCCCAACTACTTATCAGAATAATTTTTATTCCTTTATTAAAAATATTCTTAAAATCAATAAAAGCAAAAAATGAGAATGAATTTTTTACAAGAAAATGTATTTATTTTACAAAACACAACTGTCAAACATTTGACAGAAATTGGGTAACTTTACTGGAAATAAAAACACAAAGCATTGTCAAACATTAGAGAAAATCCCATAACTGGACCTGAAAGACAAAAAAAACAACAAAAACAAAAACAAGGCCCTAACACAAAAATGAGTTATCCTCTGAAAAACAACCCAAAAATGGTGCATAACCTTGAAAACCCAGAAATTGGGTTAAAATCATAGCCCTATCACCCAGAAAATGGGTTACTCTTTATAGAAATAACCCAAAAATTTAACTCAGCACGAGCAACACATAAATTGGGTTACCAAAATAACTCAACATTTTTTAGTGTGTGAATCACGATTATATCGTAAATTGGCACAGCCCTACCTCTGACCCCCAGAGGAGCAACACAAACACCTCACCTCGCCAGCCCGTCGCCGTTCACTGAGGTAAGAAGGAACCGTTCCACAGAACCGGCATCATCCCTCATCGAAGCCTTCTGAAGGCCGAACCACACAGAGCAGGCCCTCTGAACATCCTGAGTGATGCTGGCCTTTCAAACTTTACACTGATGATTTCAAATAGTTTTAGACATTGAGGTCAGTGCCTGATTTACAGAGTTAGTGACCTTCATGAAAACTGACTTCTGCGCTCCGTTTCTCAGGGGAACATTTTAAATGTTTCTCCACATCAACTCAGCTTCTGGTGACACAGCAGAGCAGTGTGAATTACATTACTGTTCACATGTAAACAGAGGAATAACATCGCTTTATGCAACATGAGTACTTGGTGGAGTTTCGAATGTGTTTCAGACGAGAATCTGTGTCTAATTTAGAGACAGTTTGAAGTCATTAAATGTGACATAAAACACAATGTTATCATATTTTGCAATTTCCCCATGCGGGACAAATAAAGGACTTTCAATTCTATTTGTTTTTCCTCAATTTTGCATTGTTGCTGCGATGTTTCTCTGAGTGACCTACACACACAGAATCAAACTGAGCGTTTATTGCTGTGACTGCAAATCACTGCTCCTCAGCGCCGCCGCATCAAACAGCCTGGTTCCAGCCTGGTTCCAGCCTGGTTCCAGCCTGGTTCCAGCCTGCTTCCAGCCTGGTTCCAGCCTGGTTCCAGCCTGGTTCCAGCCTAGTTCCAGGCTGGAACCAGCCTGGTTCCAGCCTGGTTCCAGCCTGGTTCCAGCCTGGTTCCAGCCTGGTTCCAGCCTGGTTCCAGCCTAGTTCCAGCCTGCTTCCAGCCTGGTTCCAGCCTGGTTCCAGCCTGGTTCCAGCCTGGTTCCAGCCTCAGCCTCAGCCTTCCTCTGGTGTTTGGAGGTGACTGCGAGCGCAGACGTTCTAGAAAAGTAAAGTTTGGAGGATCGGATGTGTCCGCTCTGCTGCGACCTCATTAGCAGGAGGACCGCTGTGTGATGTGTGATTTCCACCGTACGTGCGCACGTCGCTGATTTCCTTTTCAAGTCGAATTAGCAGAGTGTCTGATTATGCCTCAATCAAACACAACCATTGTCCTGCAATCAATGCCCTGATTGCAGCGCGAGCAGGAAGTGTGCTTCCTCCCCTAATACCAGAGCGCCGCTCATCACCAGGACGACGGCAAACCCCGCTGTACCAGACGCTGCGACCTGGACCCGACAACAAGGACCACGTCCACCGGGGACGGAGAGACGGAGAGACCCACGTCCATCAGAAAGATAGATGGACAGACACAGAGACAGAACGACAGATAGACGGAGATACGGACAGACAAAGAGAAGAACGTGAGGACATCAGGATACAGACATCAGGATGGATGATGGAGGATCCTGGATTTGTCCACATGGGGACATTCTCAGTTACAGCAGCATCAAGTTTTGAAAGATTAGAATGAAAACAAAATGAAATGAGATGAAAGGAGACTTCATACAAACCACATCCAGAAACACGACATGAACGCGTCAGTCTGTTCCTGCCAGAACCTGCTATTCAAAGGGGACATATTAGGATTTTTTCACTTTGTGAAGAGTTTCTTATCGTAGTGTGTTGCTGTAGCCTCATTATGATGTTCAAATGTGAAAACTGTCTGTTTCCTCCCTGTCTTCCACATTTTGTGAAAAATCAAACTGAAGCTGAAACGGTCGAGTTTGAGTTTCGTCTGTTTATCCTGAAATAAGTGGATTAACTCCTCCCCCTGACTTTGCCCCCACCATGTGTGTGTGTGTGTGTGTGTGTGTGTGTGTGTGTGTGTGTGTGTGTGTGTGTGTGTGTGTGTGTGTGAGAGAGATTGGTAGTGGCCAGATGCGTTCAAGTGCATACTGGGAAGCAGACTCAGAAACAGGACTAAAAAATAGCATCATATGTCCCCTTTAAATTGTCGTCTGTGTTCTGTAGTTCCTTGTTAACATCTGCAGCTCTCCACTGCAGAACGATGGAACAGGAGCTGCAGAACGGTTCTATCAGTACCAGCGGTGCCAGAAGTTGATTTTCTGACAGCCATTCCATATGTGGCTGACCCAGGAACCTGGAGGAAGACCGATGTGATCTTCTCCCTCTTCAGCTCAAGCTCAAGGCTTTTAATTGAAAAATCAGAGCAAACTGCAGCTTCACATTCCATCCCACGCTGCCGCGCTAGCTGCCGCGCTAGCTGCCACGCTAGTGGCTGCTAGCTACACCGGGCTTGCCCGTTGGTATCCACAGCAGTGAGTCCAGCCTTCCTCCTGGGTAACGGAGACGAGCGCTCCGGCTGTGACGGCCATCCTCCATGTTAGCCACATTAGCTGTGGCGCTAAAGGAAAGAAAGGAAAAGTTTGGCTCCAGCTTCGGGGGAAAGTAGGGCATGAACCCAGATTCAGAAGGCGTGTCCCGGGACTGGGCTGATTACTTCCTGCCTGGATAGTGTAAATGAAATCTGACTATTTTGCCTCTGTTTATCAGGAGGAAGATGATAAGATAATCCGGATTGGGAAAATTGCTGGATTACATAGAAAAATCATCACAATGGGAGTGATTGAGATTTTGCAAAGCGCCCTTCTGTCTGGCAGAAAGTTGATGGCGTACAGATCATTGCGTCAGATATGAATCGGGGAAAAAAGTAATTTAGGCTTTTGTGGATTTGGACAGTTATTCCATGCTAAGAGCCATAACAAAGGTTTGGGTAATCCTCACCCTTCATTCAACATGCAGAGGCACACATGATTGAAAAGATTATGGTGGGAGTCATTCAGCGGAGCCTGGCCGTCGGCTGGGAGAGCGCCCGGTTTGGCTCGTGCGACGGCGCCGGATGTCGGACGCTCTTTTTCTCCAGGATCCAGAAACCTGAATGATGAACAGAAATCATCTTCATTATCGGCGCTTCTTTTATCTGCGCGCAGCAACAGAATCCAGCCCATCACACGCTCATCAACTCATTTGTGAAATGTTGGAAATTAATTTCAGGCCCATCTTGCTGACAGCGACAGTGAGCACGTTCACTAATTATATTGTTGCCATGGAGACGGCCAGGGACAAAGCATTTTTACTTTCTAAAGAGCTACTTTTTCCTTTTCAACATTGTCTTTAATACGTGAATCGTTCTGCATGTCCAGCGTTCAGCTTGCTGAGCTTCAGCGTGTCTCTGCTGTGTTCAGAGGACTTCAGGCTGAAACACGGAGAGCAGAGCAAATGTTCACATCGGACAAGAAAACTGAATGTTAGAAGTGCATTTCTTTCTATGTTTTCTTCTTTTCTGAGTTTAATTATATCAAATCCAATTCAAATTGTTTGGCATGAAACTAGCCAGCGCTTGAAGCACTGGAGCTTTACCCAGCATGCCTTTCACGGGCCTTCCTGAGGTGATGGTGTATTTCTCCACTGAGTGTTTCTGAACTGGCGTCTAGCAATGCGCTTTGCTCAGGGACGAGGAGTGACGGTTTCCCCCTGACCAAGGTGATGGTGATGGTGGCGTCCAGCAAAGCCCTGCAGACCTCATCTGTCTCAATAACTGCTCGAACAACCCAAAGTTCAGGACCAGACTGATCCCATTGAGCCACCATCTTCCTCTGGAGGCAGACTCTGGACAGTCAGATGTTGGATTGACACTAACAAACACCGTCTTCTCACTGTGCTCCGTCCTGTTCATTGATATGGGATGATCATTTCTCTACATCTAGATGGGTACAGTATTCGCCTCCGTGCTGAATAAAAAATATTCTTGCTCTTTAACATTATCCACATTTCTTAAGGTTTCTCTCTAATGTGACCCTCGGCTGCCAGAGGACCCTATTCTGCTGTGTAAAAGTCATATTTATTCTGTCATGGAACAGCAGCAGCTCAGCCTTCCTCTGCCACATCGTTCTGCACCAGGTGGGGCTCGAACCGGTGACCAGAGAAGGTTATCGTGAATGTCCTGCTGAATGAAGCCATGACAGATCTCTGTGAGCCCCTGAGGGAACCTGAACTTGGATTACACCTCATTCTGATAATCCTGTTTTTCTAGCCAACAGCTGGTTGTTTGAATCAGATCAGACATGTACCTGTAGTGTTCCTGTTAAAGCCAGCAATGCAGGAGAAAAACATCACGACAAGGAGCGCAGACAGAGGGGGAAACAGAGGCAGCTGAAATATCAAGTATCACAAAGACTTTAAATCTGGAAGTAGAAAAGACAGAGAAGCTCTATGAACAGAGTGAAAACAAAAATCAAATGTTGCTACAGCACAGCTGGACATGCCAGACAGACGAGCAGTGACACCATGTTCATTCTAGGCTCATTCAAACACCACATGGAAGCAAAGAACCAGTAGAGAACCACAGCAGGTAGCCAGGTTCCTGGTCTGGGTGGTCACCAGCACAGATTCCTGAATCTGAAGTGTCCGTTAAATCGATTTTATGTGTCTGAACAAAACCCAGTAAGCAGCCATGATTCAGCAGGCAGCACATTAGCATTAGCATCTCCACAACCTGCCACCCTGGAACCAGGAACTGTGTGTGTGTGTGTGTGTGTGTGTGTGTGTGTGTGTGTGTGTGTGTGTGCAGCTGCTCAATATTAATGAAGAGCTTGTGCCATTTAGACACACTGATGAAACAGACGATCTGGAGGAGAGCGCCGATCCACTTAACAAAGCCGAGGCTGGTGTCGGGGGAGCAGAGGCCTGGGGTGGAGGGGGGGTGGGGGTGGGGTGGCATGATGCAAGGTGGGGATGGGATGGGGTAGGGGTAGGATAGGAGTGAGGGGAACAGGGGCAGGATGGAATGAGGAGAGGTCTGATGGGAGCGAAGGGGTGGAGGTGGGGTGGGAGAGGGGGTGGAGAGATGGAGGGATAGGAGTGGGGGTGGAGGTGGGGTAGGAGAGGGGGTGGCGGTGGGATGGAGTGGGGGTGGAGAGATGGAGGGATAGGAGTGGGGGTGGAGGTGGGGTAGGAGGGGGGGTGGGGGTGGAGAAATGGAGGAATGGGAGTGGGGGTGGAGAGATGGAGGAATGGGAGTGGGGGTGGAGGGATGGAGGGATGGGAGTGGGGGTGGAGGTGGGATGGGAGTGGGGGTGGAGGTGGGATGGGAGTGGGGGTGGAGGGATGGAGGGATGGGAGTTGGAATGCGGACATGACAATAGGTGGTGGGGGTGAAGCTGGTTATTACAATACTGAGGCAGCTCTGGGAGTTTGGTGGTGGGGGCAGACAAACAGCGCCCCCTGTGGCAGCAGACCAGGTCCTCCTGTCCTCCAGTGCAGCTTACCATGTTACCATATCACCATGTTACCATATTACCATTTTACCATATTACCATTTTACCATATTACCATGTTACCATATCACCATGTTACCATATTACCATTTTACCATATTACCATTTTACCATATTACCATTTTACCATATTACCATGTTACCATATCACCATGTTACCATATTACCATTTTACCATATTACCATTTTACCATATTACCATGTTACCATATCACCTTGTTACCATGTTACCATATCACCATGTTACCATATCACCTTGTTACCATATCACCTTGTTAACATATCACCATGTTACCATATTACCATATCACCATGTTAACATATCACCATGTCACCATGTTACCATATCACCGTGTTACCATGTTACCATATCACCATGTTAACATATCACCATGTCACCATGTTACCATATCACCATATTACTATGTTACCATGTTACATGTTATCATATGGCCATGTTACCACGTTACCATATTACCATGTTACCATGTTACCACATTACCATGTTACCATATCACCATATCATCATGTTACCATATCACCATGTTAACATATCACCATGTTACCATATCACCATGTTACCATATTACCATATCACCATGTTAACATATCACCATGTCACCATGTTACCATATCACCTTGTTACCATGTTACTATATCACCATGTTAACGTATCACCATGTCACCATGTTACCATATCACCATATTACTATGTTACCATGTTACATGTTATCATATGACCATGTTACCACGTTACCATATTACCATGTTACCATGTTACCACATTACCATGTTACCATATCACCATATCGTCATGTTACCATATCACCATGTTACCATATTGCCATGTTAGCATATTACCATGTTACCATATTACCATATCACAATGTTACCATGTTTTAAAAAAATTACCATGTTACCATATCACCATGTTACCAAATCACCATGTTACTATGTTACCATATCACCATGATACCATGTTACCATATCACCATGATACCATGTTACCATATTACCATGTTACCTTGTTACCATATTACCATGTTACCTTGTTACCATATTACCATGTTACCATATTATCATATTAGCATGCTACCATATTACCATGTAAACATGTTACAGTCACTTCAGCACAATCACCCTTTCACTTCCTGTGTGTGAGTGTTGGGCTGGTGTGCAGAGCAGCATCACCACAGCTCTGTGTGTCTGCTTCCCAAATGTTGACACAATATAAAGACTGCCGCCATTAAGCCATTCAATAATTAGACTGATTAGGTAGTGGGTGGGGGGAGAAAAAAACTCATGTTGTGCCATTACAATGACAAATCTCTAAACTTGAGGAAAAAGCAAAATTTAAGTATCTTCATGAACAGTGTAAAGGGAGAGAGAGAGAAAGAGAGAGAGAGAGAAATCAAAGCAGTAAAATGAGGAATGTTACCATCATGCAGAAAATGTGCACATTTCATGTGCGCAAGTTAATTATGCCACTTCAGAGGAGCTTGTGAAAGGATAAGGAAAGCTGCATAAATTTAGCTGTAATCCAGGCAGCCAGAACTCATTTGCAGGGATGGTCTTATCTGGGCACTGCAGCTTTCTCACAAAATTAACCTTGGATATTTGGGCCCAATTCAGCCAGCGTTTGATTCTCTCTCTCTCTCTCTCTCTCTCTCTCTCTCTCTCTCTCTCTCTCTCTCTCTCTCTCTCTCTCTCTCTCTCTCTCTCTCTCTCACGCGTGCTCTCTCTCTCTTTCTCTCTGTTTCTCTCTTTCTCTCTCTCTCCTCTGTTGCTCTCTTTCTCTCTCTTTCTCTCTCCTTCTCTCTCCCCCTCTCTCTCCTCCTCTCTCTTTGTGTCTCTCTCTCCCTCTCTTGCTCTCCTCTCTCTGTCGTTCTTTACATTTGAGCTGTCTCACCCTTCTATCTGCCTTCAATGGTCTCTCGCAGCCGAACACTCAGTGTGGTTTTATGCTGTTTTCATTTCAGATTTGATTTAATCCGAATTAAGTAATTCTGAATTATTTTTATGAACTTGGTGTTTACATGTAAAGACGAAGGAATAAATCATCTAGAATACTGAAGGCTGTGAAGCGTTCTGATTGGCTGAGGGGCGGCCGTGATGTCGTGACGTAGTGACGTAGTGCTGGAGAGACGTTTCCCAGAAGTAAACAAAGCGTTTCGGCATTTTTCTCTTTTTTCCTTTTCTAGTACAGTTTTTCACAATTGCTAAAACACATTTCTTGAAACCTCCATCCATTTTCTCAAAACCTTCAACACAAATCCAGAAATCCACACTACATTCACAAAACCTCACATTTCTGTCAAAATCAAACGATCACCTCAAAACCAGTTCTCCTGTGTTCAAAACCACACTATGTGTTCAGATCTCACACACAGCAGGTAAAACATGTTCACCTCAGATCGTTCATTAGACTCTACATGAAGTCACTGAGGACACAGCAGCAGTCCTCACTCTGAAACCTGCTGGGTTACTTCCCCAGCACATTTTCTGGGTAGCCCTAGATTTTGAGCAGATTGGGTCACTTTTACCCCAAATGAGGTGAATTGTGTCGACCCAGCAGAGTGAGGTGATGATTTTGTGGCTGAAGGGAAGAGAAGAATCACCATTTTGAACACTCCTGCAGCTCCTTCTCCTTCTTGCATCTGGAGGCTTCTGGCAACAAACGCAGCAGAAAACTGGAGTCCTGTGTTCTCACTGAGGATTATTGCAATGGCTAAGAAGGAACAGACGTATGACCTCCCTCTCCCTATGGACATGTGTGGCTGTGGCTCAGTTGGTAGAGTGGTTGTCCAGCAGTTGTGAGGTTGCTAGTTCAAATCTTTTCCTCTACATGTCAATGAACTGCACTGAACCCCAGCTGGCTTCCAGTGGAGGGTTTGACAGCCTTGCATGGCAGAGGGCACGTGTTTCTGAATTCTGAGGGTTTTCATTTTTACTGTAAAGTAACCTTCCCAGACCCGCTGATAAATCCTGACCCAGCATCAGGGTCAAATCTTCAGCCCAAACAGCTGGGTAGAAATAACCCAGCTTCGGCTCGGTCCCTTTTGGACCCAGCGCTGGGTCAGCAATTCCACCCAATGTGGGTTATTTTTACAGTAACCAGCAGTTTTCAGAGTGTGTAGTGCACAGAACATGTTTATTTTACGTATTGCAAATGCATTTAGCAAAAAGAAAAAAAAAGCATCTAAGTCAAAGTGATTTCTAAATTGACCGTCATAACAAAAAATAAATCCAAAACAAACAAAACCAAAGCAGACTCCTGCATGGTCCCGGTCCTGGAGGTTCAGTCTGCAGCATCTTGTCTCTGGGCTCTTGGTCTGATCACGTCATTAGAAATATGTGTGTTCAGTTTTGAGTTGTTGTGTGTAAAAGATGACAGTTGTGTGTGAGTTGTGTTCACATTTTGCTGCCAGTGAGTACAATTTTGCAAAAATGTTGTGAAAAGTGTTCAGTGGCTGAGAATGTGTCTGAGGTTTAGCAAAAAAGAGCAGATGGGTTTTGCAAATTGAGCATCGGACCTGAACAGTGTTTAAGTTTTTGCCAAAATAGTGTTTGATTCTCAAAATGAGTTTAGGTCCCTGAGAGTTTGGTTCAGGCAATGGGGTTTAGTGTTTTAGCAGTTGTGAAAAACTGTAACTTTGATACAGAAAGTCTCCTCTGAGTCTGGTTCTGCAGGGTTCTCCTCTGAGTCTGGTTCTGCAGGGTTCTCCTCTGAGCCTGGTTCTGCAGGGTTCTCCTCTGAGCCTGGTTCTGCAGGGTTCTCCTCTGAGCCTGGTTCTGCAGGGTTCTCCTCTGAGCCTGGTTCTGCAGGGTTCTCCTCCTCTGGGTCTGGTTCTGCAGGGTTCTCCTCTGGGTCTGGTTCTGCAGGGTTCTCCTCTGAGCCTGGTTCTGCAGGGTTCTCCTCCTCTGAGCCTGGTTCTGGGTCTGGGTCCTCTGGGTCTGGTTCTGCAGGGTTCTCCTCTGGGTCTGGTTCTGCAGGGTTCTCCTCTGAGCCTGGTTCTGGGTCTGGGTCCTCTGGGTCTGGTTCTACAGGGTTCTCCTCTGGGTCTGGTTCTGCAGGGTTCTCCTCCTCTGAGCCTGGTTCTGGGTCTGGGTCCTCTGGGTCTGGTTCTGCAGGGTTCTCCTCTGGGTCTGGTTCTGGGTCTGGGTCCTCTGGGTCTGGTTCTGCAGGGTTCAGTAGTTCAGGATCACTGCTACACGTGAACCAGGTTGTGTTCTTTGTTGTATGGAAGCAGCTGGACTGCAGGGTTGATCAGTCCCTGTTGTGTGAAGCTGAAGAGTCTGAAGACCAGAACAGCATGTGAGCGCTCGTCCCTGGAGGCTCTTCCCTTCTCTCGGATCCAAACCAGTCCTTTTTCTTATCCAGCAATCTTGGTGTCCTACAGCTCGGAGCGGTGTTTAGTTTTCTTGAAGCAGCTTTTGAAGCTGTGAGCTTAGTGAGTTATAAAACATGTTCAGGACTTGGAATGTGTGAATCTGTTGTTTTGCACTTCACTCTGTGGTTTTAATGATTGTATGGATTAAAAACATCGAGCCGATGACCATCTGAATGTCTTTTTTGGGGAGTCATACGTAATGGTGACTAACTGATATTAATGACTTTTTATTAGTGATTATCAGGTTTTATCTACTAACAATTAAGAGATAATTTTACCCAATTTTATGGATGTGAATGTTTACATAAATGTTGGATACATTTAACCGAATATATTTAAATATGTCATAACCTTTTATTTCAGTTATTTTTTTACTCAATACAAGGAATCAAATCTACCTAAAAAAGTTAATGCAGATTTATTGGGTAAATTCTATAAGTTACTTATTAAAGTGTAAATCATCACTTGTGCAAACTAACCAATTCCTTTGAGGAGGAGAAGCAGCTCTTTAACCTCGGCGTCTGATTCAAACCAGTGGAGTCTGAAGCAGAGTGGTGTGAGGGAGGGATGGAGGGACAGAACACACCGTTAGAGCCCTCGTCCCTGCCTCTGCCGGAGGAAGCGTCTCCTGGCTGGACACACTAACCCTGTGCTTCCACAGTTCGTTGTCTGAAGAATATTTTTTTGGGATGATAAAACGAGTCTGAGCGTCTGCTGCTGTGAGGATGGTCAGTCTGGTCTGGGCAGTGGAGGATGATGGGACGTGCGCCGGTTGCTGTATGAGAACTAGAGGTGTGCGATACTCCGAATTTTGATATCGATCTGATACCAAGTAAATACTGGGCCAGTATCGCCGATACCAATACCGATACCGATACTTTTTTTACTAGGTTTTTAAAAAACATTTTTTAAGTTTTTATTTTTATTTTTCATCCATCACAGGCAGCAGTTTCGCTGTCTGACGCTCTGAAGTAGCTCCTAACAGTCCTGCTCCTGCTCCTCATCTTAAATCTGCCACTAATGAACCAGTCTGTGTGTCTGATGAGCAGCAGGAGGAGGAGAGCTGCACAGTGAGCCTGAGCGAGCTGAGAGAGAGAGCAGCGATCTGTAATCACCTCACCTGGAAAATAAAACACGGGACCAAGATTTTAACCAAAGAAAAGAACAGTTTTTATCAAAAAACACAAGATTACTACAACAATGTCAACATTTCAATAAAAATAATTCCTTTTGCCTTTTTCACACACAGAAAATGTCAATACTGAAAATATAATTTAAAAAAAATGTAACAGTATCAGCAGTACAACAAAAAGTACCATTACCCACAGGTATTTATGAAAAAAAAGTCATTAGTGCAAATAAGGTGCAAAATACTCCTGGCTCTTTGCTCTTCTGTCACTGAGTTATACCCTGAGGTCGCTTTTTGCCCCTGGATATCGTGAGCAGTTATACTACAGTAAATAAATACATTAAAAAAAAAAAACCTGAAAATGCACAGCAATAACACGATAAACAAAACTTTAAAAACACACAAGCTGTGTCAAGACACAGCATCTTCAGAGTCACATGCTGAACCACATGAAACAGCTCCAGTCATCAGTGTAAATATACTGTAAACTATAGCTGCTGTCATTCTCCACCACCTATGATATATATTATATTTCTTTAGTTCCATTAACACAATCAGGATTTATTTCAATTGACTAAATAAATGAAAATAGTTTAATCACTGCTAAAATGACATCTTTGACCACCAATTGAAAAGCAACATCAAATTATGCTGGAAATACCAAAATCTTAACTTGACTTCTCTAAAACACTCCCTGGATGTTGTGGAGGCTTCTGTTGGAAACCTCAGGCAGAGACCTCTGTCTGTGTCGGCTCTGCTCCGTTTACGCTGCTTTTAAAAGTTTGTGCAGATTGGTGGAGTTACCGCAGCAGCCAATCAGCTTCCTGCACACAGGATGCAGTGTCTTTGTCTGAAGCTGTGAAATAAGTCCACACAGCGCATCTTTATCCGTCCACCATCGCTTTTCCTCTCTCTCTCTCTCTCTCTCTCTCTCTCTCTCTCTCTCTCTAGCTGCTCTGACACAGTGAAGAGCAGAGGGAGGAGGGAGCGGCGCAGAGGGAGGAGGGAGCGGCGCAGAGGGAGGAGGGAGCGGCGCAGAGGGAGGAGGGAGCGGCGCAGAGCGCGTTAACCAGCGTCTGAGCTCTGAAGTGAGCTGAGGTCCGACAGAGAGGCTGTGCTAACTCTGCCAGAGCAGAAAAAAAAATATTGATCTCAAGGTGCTGGTATTGATCGATACCGATACTAACTTTGGCATCGATACTATCGATATTTGGATCGATCCGCCCACCACTAATGAGAACTGTTCAGTGAATGAAGCCCGTATGTAATGGTTTGTTTTTCATTTATTCATAACTCCGGTTATTTGGTGTCTTAAATATAACTGTTGAATTTGGTACTTAAAGCTAACTAGTTTTACAAAACCTGAAGTTAATCTACTTTTTTTAATTTAACCAACTAACTTTTGTGTCTAAACCAAGTTTTTCTGATGCCTGAACCAAAGCTATTGTTTTTACAACCCCATCGTCCTGTAAACTCCGTATAGTGATGTTTTGGAGGCGTAACACCACGCTGGCCCTGCAGAGGGGGCTTCTCTATTGTTGTGCAAATGGATGACTGTAGTTTCAGTGAGCGAGGTTTTTTTTCCACTCCTTTAAATCGTGAAGCTCTTTGTTTGCTGAAGAACACCAGGGCATCAGTGGAGCTTAAATCACTGGAAGCTGCTGCTGCTATCTCTGATTGCTTTGTTTTATGAGTTTAATTTCCGCTGCACATCCTTATTCCTGCAGTGAAGTGCTCAAACCGGCGTTGACAGGGCGGTCTTGAAGTCCTTTTTGTGTCTTTTCTGTGAACCATCATTTATGTCCTCTGGCTGACAGGAAGTGTTTTCTCTCTGGAGGATATCTACCTTGATCTTTCGAACAGTCCTTTCACACAGGACTCTATATGGTGTCAACTGTATTTAGTGCCAAAGTGATAGCAATCATAAAGTATAATAGGCCATGAATAAGTCATAAGCTTCCATGATGCCGTAAATCTTGTCAGCATCCGGGCCTGTACCCAGTGAACTTATATTAGTTGCCTTTATCACTGTAATTGAGTTCTGCGAGAGAGAGACACTTTCAAAGCATTCAGAATTATTGAATTGTCGTTTGTCTTGCTGCAGAAGTGTTTTTCCTTTGATGCTGACAAGGTAATCTTCTGCGAGGTGCTCTGCCGTGCCTTTTTTTCCTCCCCAGCATTGATGGCAGCCATCCCTCCCTGTGGTTTTGACAGTGCCTCACCTGGAGACTGATGGTCCTGACAACGTCACCTGTCCGAATCTGTAACACTAATGTCCCTGTCAGATGATGGCAAAAGGAAGCATAAATCAGCTGGTCTGCCTGACTGCTAATGGGACAACTCCTAATGTATGAACCCCCCCCTCCCGCCCGGAGCTTTCATCCAGCATGCTGTGAGCATATGCTAATCACACCACAGTGTCCGCGAGGCACCAGGCTTCAAAGTCGGACACAAATCTAAGATTAAGACATCTTCCTTCTTTTTCATACTTTACCTTCAGCGTGGGCTCGGATGCTGTGAAAGCTGTCGACCGCAGCATGCAGTCAGCACGAAGTGAACCCACACAACCACGGTCGACCCTGACACAACCCTGACTCTACGGGAGAACCACACCCTCTGCTCCCAGCGCCGGCTAGCCAACACTGCTAACGGCTAACGGAGGAAGGAAGCCTCAGACCAGGGTCTAACCAGGGAGAGGAGTCTGGCATCCAGCATTCAGTCTCCCCACCAAGCGGCTAGCACCAAGCAGCTAGCACCACCGAGCAGCTAGCACCACCGAGCTGCTAGCACCAAGCAGCTAGCACCACTGAGCTGCTAGCACCGAGCAGTTAGCACCACCGAGCTGCTAGCACCGAGCAGCTAGCACCACCGAGCTGCTAGCACCAAGCAGCTAGCACCACCGAGCGGCTAACACCACCAAGCGGCTAGCACCAAGGAGCTAGCACCACCAAGCTGCTAGCACCGAGCAGCTAGCACCAAGGAGCTAGCACCAAGCAGCTAGCACCACCGAGCAGCTAGCACCACCGAGCAGTTAGCACCACCGAGCTGCTAGCACCGAGCAGCTAGCACCACCGAGCTGCTAGCACCAAGCAGCTAGCACCACCGAGCGGCTAACACCACCAAGCGGCTAGCACCAAGGAGCTAGCACCACCAAGCTGCTAGCACCGAGCAGCTAGCACCAAGGAGCTAGCACCAAGCAGCTAGCACCACCGAGCAGCTAGCACCACCGAGCAGTTAGCACCACCGAGCTGCTAGCACCGAGCAGCTAGCACCACCGAGCTGCTAGCACCGAGCAGCTAGCACCACCGAGCTGCTAGCACCAAGCAGCTAGCACCACCGAGCAGCTAGCACCACCGAGCAGTTAGCACCAACGAGTAGCTGGCACCGAGCAGCTAGCACCACCGAGCTGCTAGCACCGAGCAGCTAGCACCAAGGAGCTAGCACCAAGCAGCTAGCACCACCGAGCAGCTAGCACCACCGAGCAGTTAGCACCACCGAGCAGCTAGCACCACCGAGCTGCTAGCACCGAGCAGCTAGCACCACCGAGCTGCTAGCACCAAGCAGCTAGCACCACCGAGCAGCTAGCACCACCGAGCAGTTAGCACCAACGAGTAGCTGGCACCGAGCAGCTAGCACCACCGAGCTGCTAGCACCAAGCAGCTAGCACCACCGAGCTGCTAGCACCGAGCAGCTAGCACCACCGAGCTGCTAGCACCGAGCAGCTAGCACCACCGAGCTGCTAGCACCAAGCAGCTAGCACCACCGAGCTGCTAGCACCGAGCAGTTAGCACCAGCAAGCAGCTAGAAACGAGCAGCTAGCACCACCGAGCAGTTAGCACCACCGAGCAGCTAGCACCGAGTGGCTAGCTGCACCAGACCATGCAGAGGGGGAACTATCTGGACTTTAGCAGAGAACCAGTGTCGCCAAGCGTAGAACTGTTTGTTTCCATGATGTGTGGATTTAACGGTGTGATTGTTTTCCTGGTTGATGAATTGATGAGTGAACAGTCTGTAAGCTAATGATCGCCTCACCACACCCAACACCAGCTTGATACGGAACCAAAATGCTTTGCACACATTCAACAGTCAAGCTTTTTTGTGACTCTGATCGTAGAGGTCAGGACCGAGTCCAGCATGATCAGCTTGTCCAGAGTACCGGCCGTTAGTGAGCATCCCGATGGAGGAGGAAAACACTGCACATCTTTTAGTGAGAACAAAACACTTTTGGTACATTTTGACTGTTTCCAGTCCTGGAAAAAAAACCAAGGCTGCGAACTGTTTGATTTGCTTCTGTTTTTGTCCGAGCCTCTCTGAAGAACACGAGCATCACTGCTACACACAGTATCTCCTCGACACACCAGCAATTAGGTCACCAAAAACAAATCATTCCAGAGAGTATTGCAACATTTAAACACTCCACAGGGATGTTCTAGAGCTGGATGCTTCTAGAGCTACAGACCAAAAGAACCATTATGTATAGATATACAGATATATGTACGGACGGAGAGCATTTATCTGATCAGATTTGAATTTCACTTCATTATTTTGGCGTTACATTGAATCTGGTGACAACAGGACAGAAGGCTTGAAGCACCAACTCTCAGAAAAAATGACTGAAATGGCAGCAAACTGCTCCTCTGAGATCCTGAGGTGGAAACTGCAGACATTCAGTGGTTTTAAAGGTGCATTAAGGAGTTTTTCAACTTTAAAAATACTTATTTTCCACCATAAATATGTTACACATTTTTAATGATGTGTACAATGTGCCCTGACATATTCATTACCAGAACCTCTAACAGGCTAAACTGTCACTTGAAAGTCACAGTGCCGGTCCGGCTCCAGAGTTTTTTTGGGGAGAATTTAAGAGGAATGACGTAATGCGCGCTGCGGCTGGTTAGGTTTCATTTTGTCCACCATTACTCCGCCAGATGCTTAGTGAGCAACAACTGAGCAGGATCTTCCAGAAAGTCAGAACAGACTGGCTTCTAGCACTGCAGCTCCACACAGACTCCACCAGGGAGAAGACACTTACATTTCACTGGAGCGCTGCTAAAAGAGCGAGGAAGGAGTTCCCCTCTTCCGTGCACGCGAGCCACAGGGACGAGTTTTTCACTAAGCTGCATTACTCCCAAGGCCTGCAGGGGGCGCTGTTTTGCATAAAACGTGCAAACTCCTTAAGGCACCTTTAAGGAACGAATCACATCCTGCCTTCCAGACTGACTGCATGCTCACTCCTCGGCTTTCTTCTTCTGTAAACACTCCAGGACTCCTCATCCTGTGCAGATCTGCCTGTGATTAATCCTGGCGGAGCGGTCGACCCGCCGGCCCCTCGCCCACCTTTAAGTGCTTTGACATTTGAGAGCCGCTGTCACCTCGCAAAGGGTCTTCCAGCAAACATGGTGGCGAGCTGCGCTCAGCCTCGCTGAGTTATTAGTCTAAATGAGCCAAACCTCCTCCCCGGCGCCGGGAGCCTCGCGCTGTGGCCTGAAAGACACATTGTTTGGGACATAATGTTCACGTTTGAACATCTTCTGCTGAGCATGACTTCATGACAAAATGAAGCTTGTCTACAGAGATCCTCCCATCAAAGTGATTTTCTGTGGAGGTACGGCGTGAGCATAGCAATGAAAGGAGCAGCCGCTTCCTCGCTGGGCTCTTTTTTTTCTTCCTTCTAATTGGACTGAAATTAAGTGGAAGAAATTGTGAGACAATTAACTGTGGTTTTTTATCAGGGTTGCACAGTCTGAAGGAGGTTCGGTGGTGGCCGCCTGCGCTGCCAGCCACAATCTTTCCCTCTGCTTCTCACAGCCCTTTGTTTATCTCATTTTTCAATTAACCTCCGCGATTTAACTCCCTTCATAAAGCTGGAGCGCATGTTTGCTCCAAAGAACAAATAAAATGGGCTCTTTTCTCTCCCCACTCCCTCGCTCTCTCCACTATCTTCCGCTCTCTCTCTCTCTCTCTCTCTCTCTCTCTCTCTCTCTCTCTCTCCCTCTGTTTTTCCTGCCGTTCGCCGTCTATCGCTGCACTCCCTCTCTGGGCTGCGGTGTTCTTTCAGCCCGGATGCTGAGCTGCTCGGCGCCTTGCAGGGTTTCAGCCGGCAAGAGGCTGTATGTGTCAGATTAAAGAGGGAAATCTGCAGCGTGCAGGGAGAGCTTTGTAGATATGGCAATTTAGTGATAACTTCCTCTTCTCTGCACCGTCCCTCCTCCCCCTCCTCCTCCTCCTCCTCCTCCCCCCCGCCCCCCTCCTGCCCTCCATTTGGAAGAGCCCACTGGAGGAGGAGGAGGAGGAGGGGGAGAGGAAGAGCTGCTGCTGTCGCTGCTGGAAAACCTCAATAATCTTTTTCCAGATCTGCTCCAAGCTGCTGCTTATCAGACGGCTGGAAGTCGTGTTCGCTTCCCTCTCTCTGTTTCTGACTTTGCTTTCTAGCTGCGGCTGACTTGCTGGTTTGCAGCGGAGTGGAGCGTCTGTCCGTCCTGGGATCAGTGCTGTGGGTGTGAGGTGACCCCGGGGGCGTGGCCCAGCGGGGAGGGGCTGCTCTCCAGAGAGACCAGGCCTCGTTTCACACTGCAGCATTGTTCAGTTCACTGCTGAGGTCGGGGAGTTTTTTTGCTCCTTAACATTTCAGTGTAAACGCAGTCGCCATCAGGCCGAAGTGAGTTTTCTGAAATGGAGCTACAAAGGTCAGTGCTTCTTTATTTTGAACTGGCTGTGCAATTACAACCAAAGGCGTCCTGTTGGGCGCGGTGGCCTTGGTTTTGTTCCCCTGGTCCTGGTTCCAGGCGGGCGGCGCCATCAGGCGGGCCATCAGCTGCTGCTGGCTGTGGTGTGGGGGGGGGGGGGGTCGTTGTCTTCTAATGGAACCTGAGACTGGATCGTAACATCCTCTTCAGTCAGAGTGGCGGAGATGCTGCAGTTATTTGAAGCTCCGTCTGCTCCGTCTCCAGTCTGAGGCCTGGGCATCCGGACCCCCCCTCTGACCACCAAGCCCTGGTTCCCACAGGACTCCCTGGACTATGCAGACTCGTTCTGAAGGATCAGCTTGGCTCTCTGCACCTCAGACCAAAGTTTGATTCATTTTCAAGAACTTTATTAGTTCCATAAGAACTCAGTTGGAACATTGCATTTCTCCTCCATTTGCTTTTGGCGCCGAAGCCTCTGACCGCCGCATAACAGCAGCATGAGCAGAAGTCAAATTAATCAACAGTGTAGAGCAGCTCTGACAGAGGGGGTGTGGGGGCATTGTGACAGCGGGGGTTTTGTTAACGTCCTTTTCAGGGTGTCACACCAAGCAGTCTGCCATCTCTGTTTACAAGGGGCGGGTCGGTCCGGGCACAGGCTCAGACCCGGTCACACTGACCCAGTACTTTAGCCAAGCAGCCCAGTGGCCTCATCAACCCATCTGTGTTTGAACCGGGGTGATCTCACCGTACGACGGGACCCGGCTGCTCTCAGAGACCCGTCTCAGCGGTCGAATGGTCGGCTGTTCATAAATACTGGCTGAATTCGATCCTCATCAACCTGTTAACCCCGAAATATTCATGGCTCAGAAGCCCCGCCCACTGAGGTCAAACAGGAGAACCGTGGCCCCGCCCACTGAGGTCAAACACAGGAGAAACGTCGGCCCCGCCCACTGAGGTCAAACACAGGAGAAACGTTGGCCCCGCCCACTGAGGTCAAACACAGGAGACACGTTGGCCCCGCCCACTGAGGTCAAACAGGAGAACCGTGGCCCCGCCCACTGAGGTCAAACACAGGAGAAATGTTGGCAAAAAGGTTTCCGAGCTGGAAGTTGATCCTCAGGTCTGAGGTGGAGGTAAATCAGGACGAGCTCTTTGGAAGAATAAAAACTGGAATTCAAGGAGCCAGAAACACTGTCTGGAAGAAGATCACAGCAGCAGTGAACAGCATCACCGTGGACGAACGGACACCGGCTGAGGTCTGAATGAAGTAAAGGTGGTTTAATTTAACCCTGTCAGTATTGATGATTACACATAATGAGGCTGACACGTTACACAGGCCACATTTTGATTCTTTCATTTAACGACGTCTCAGAGCCAGACAGCAGCGGCACAACGGCCAGGTGTCCTCCTCAGGGCGGTGACGGTCCCACTGAGACACATCCAGTGAAAGGGTCTGGACCCGGGGCCGAGCTGGACCCGGCACCTGGGCTAATGCCATCTTGTCCCTGTGCTGGACCCAGACCGGCCATCATCACTCAGACATCCTGGAGAGACAAACAAATATCCTCTTTATTCGCTGCAGTAGTGACCAGGCTTTAGGCAATCAATAATCAATCACACACTGAACAGTAAGGACAATTAAGAAGTCTCCGTAAGGTCAAGTCAACAAGTCAAAGTCTCCCGTGCTGAGTGCGTAGGGCGGCGCCTATCTCCGAGTCGTAACCCCAGGCCACACAGCTACTGTGAGTAGTAGTGGAAGCTACAGTGGGGGGGTTAGGCCTCTGGTAGCTCTGTGTGTTCAACTCCCTACCCCATTCTATACATGCCGAGCACCTGGCTAGAAGGCAGTAGGTACCATTTTTAAGGTCTTTGGTATGACCCGGCCGGGGCGCGACCGGTATGACCCATGACCTCCCGGTTGTGAGGTGAATGATCTACCACAAGGCCAGTCTCCGTTAGTCTCCGTTAGCCAACAGACTGTCTCCAGGCTGCTGGCACAACATCACTGATTAAAGAGAACATCTGATCAGCTTTAGAGGAAACTCTACATTTCAGAAGTGGTTCCTCAGGTCCTGTCTCCTCTTCCAGCCCCAGTGGAGGCTCTGCTGGTCCCTGGTTCTTCAGGTCCAGTGGAGGCTCTGCTGGTCCCTGGTTCTTCAGGTCCAGTGGAGGCTCTGCTGGTCCCTGGTTCTTCAGGTCCAGTGGAGGCTCTGCTGGTCCCTGGTTCTTCAGGTCCAGTGGAGGCTCTGCTGGTCCCTGGTTCTTCAGGTCCAGTGGAGGCTCTGCTGGTCCCTGGTTCTTCAGGTCCAGTGGAGGCTCTGCTGGTCCCTGGTTCTTCAGGTCCTGTGTGTTTCTAATAATAATGATGTTGGGGTTTACAACTGGTAATTGGGAATAAATTACTAAAGTATTGATTACTGGGAGTAATTGGTTACTTTAAGTAATTTAGTTACTTATTAATTTGAGTAAATTTTGATTTACCAATTAATAATTGCAGGTCATTAAGAGTGGATCACCAATAACAATCAATTACTGCGTAATAAACTGTTTAAAGTGAGGCACCAAGTAATTTAACCCAACATCAATTATTATTAATCAGAATAAACGGTTATTTATTCATTAATAATGTTAAATAATCAGCTATTTGGGAATGGAGTAGAGCACAGAGTGATTTAACCATTAACTTATTGATTAACAAGGTGTTATTAATTAATCAATAATGCCACAAATTACCAATTACTGGAAATGGATAAATTACAGAAAATGAGCTGAGAGAAGTTGTGAATTATGCATTAAATAAACCTGTGGGTTATTTAATTGATAATTCCGGAGCACCACCTCGTCAGAGGAACATTCATTACCAATTTTCAGTCTCAAAGATGGAAAGATAATTTAAGCTGGTTGTTAATCTTTGGATAAACACCGTTAAATCATCAGAGAAGGTGTGAGATCGAGCATAGACTGTTACAACCAGGACATTTGTCACAAGACCACCAGAAAGAGAAGCATGAATCGTTCAGTTCAGTTAATGAGCGTTTATTAACAATGTCTATTACTAATTAACACATAATCAACAAAATAGAACATTCAAAACTTGCAAGTCGTGTGTGTGTGTGTGTGTGTGTGTGTGTGTGTGTGTGTGTGTGTGTGTGTGTGTGTGGCGGAGCGGCCACCCTAAGCGACAGGAGGAGTTGATCCTGAGTCACTCACGAAGTAGGCGTGACTCGGGTCATGCTCGGGTGTTCGTGAGTGTCCGGATCGCTGACGAGTCGGCATGTGGGTGGAGAGAGAGAGAGGATGAGGGAACGCCCAACGGGCGGCGCATCTGTGGACCCCACGATCCACGCCTGCACAGATGTGAGAGAGAGGGGGGGTTCTCCGGACCTTCCCCTTGGTGGGCGGTCTGTGGATCTGCTGCCAAGGTTGTGAGTCGAGAGAGAGGGGTAGAATCGAGCGGGCGAGCGACGCTCGTGCGTGCTCCCGACGGAGGTCTACCGCGCTGGCTGGAATCTCCGAAGCTCGGGTTAGTACCAGAGGAGAGGCGGAGATGAGCTGACCTTAAAGCGGCGGCTGGCCGGATGTTTTGCGAGTTGGAGGTGAGGAGGGAAGCTCGTGCTCGCCGTCGTGTGCACAGGTGCACACACGAAGAGGAGAAGAGAGGTGAAGAAAGAAAGACAAACAGTCACACGATAACGAACACGCTTCAGTCCGTTCATTAATAAAAGCCAATGCATGAATTACACTCCTGTCTATCTGCCTAGCCTGCCCAAGGCTCACCGATGGTGTTCCGAAGAGGGGAGTGTTTGGCCGCCAGGCGTGTGGCGGAAGCTTGGCGTCTGTGCTGCAGTCGGTGAAATACGGTGATCTCGGTGGGGAGATCAAACCCGTCGCTCTGATCTCGCTCAGGTTCTCTGCGTCCAGAGGAACCCTGGGCTCTTGGAGGGGTCCACGTGGAGGAAAAGAGGCGTCCGGTTCTCCGGTCCGGGCCCTCGGTTGGTTCTTGGTCGGCTGCGGGGGGGGGGGGGGACGGAGGAGCTGTAGCGGTGCGGTCCTGCTGGTGTCTTCGGTCCGGTCCAGGGGAGTCCCTGCCATTCTGCTCCGCTGGAAAAAGGGGTTCACCGGTGAAGGAGGGGAGATGGTCCCGAAACCAAAAAGTCCCGGCCAGCGGGTCCGTTCGGTACCGGGTTTAGTCCGTGGGAGAGACGCGCTGCACACGTCCTACCTAGACAGAAACTTAAGTTGAACTGAAGATGGCGTCTTGTGACTCTGACTGGCGGGCGGAGCTCCCGCCCCCAGGGTCTTCTTGGCCAATCAGACGGTGATCTGGCTCCTCCCTCCTCTGCTCCGGGGAGGAGCCTCACAAGCGCCCTCGTGAGGTTGGCGGTGGTATTGCACCCTTATCTGGTTTTCTTGCGCTGTGAGGAGAGATGAGCGGCCATTACATGAGGGTTTCTTTCTTCTGAGCACATGGTGGAGGAGATGGGCAGCCATTTTGAGGCTCTGTGGGGCAAGATGGCGGTGGCCTGCTGCTGAGAGGAAGAAGTTTTACTTTGTTTTAGAGGGCTTCAAAGTCTGCTGTGTCTCTGTCACAGCAGGGGTCATGTCTCCTCTGTGAAGGGGGACAGTATTTGCAGACAACATGACTCCGGGTCATGCCTTAGCTGGATCTTTCCATCAGTGCGTCCCCAACAATAATAATAATGCATAATAATAATAATGTTTTATACAGCGCTTTTCTGGACACTCAAAGACGCTTTACATTGCATTGTTCATTCTCTCCATACTGGGTGGTGGTAAGCTCCTGCTGTAGCCACAGCTGTCCTGGGGGGGGCAGACTGACGGAAGCGAGGCTGCCAATCCACGCCATCGGCCCCTCCCACCACCAACCATTCACTCTCACAACTTTCATACTAGGCAACGTGGGTGAAGTGTCTTGTACGGAAGAGCATTAGGGCCACCCGTGTGAAATTTTTTTTTAGAAGGGGTAAAAAAAAATGTCATCATGAACTTCGAGATAAAAGTCGAACTGTCGAGAATAAGGTTGAAATATCGAGAATAAAGTCGAAATGCTGAGAATAAAGTCGATGTCCCAATTCTCTTTGATAAATCCAGTGAGGAGACGACAGCAGAGCTGTGTGCTGTAGCAGAGTTTGTACCAACTTTATGTGTTTCAAATTCAAGTATCATTAATGTTGCTGTTCAACCCAACATTGAAAGTTATTCTGGACTCAGATCGTGTTTTAAACTGATTTTATTTAATGATTGAAGTGAACACATTTTCAAAGGATGGATTTCATGACTCTGATAACGATGTTTTCAAACATAACGGCTTCATCATATATTACCAAGATACCACAAACACTTCATATCCCCGGAAAAATAAATGCAACTTAGTCCTCACATCTCTCCAAAAAATAATGAACCAGAGTTTAAAAAAAGATATATTTCTAATTAAAAGTTCTTTAAAAGGCATGGCAGAAATTCACATCGATTGCTGTGTTTAAAATATTTTTATTGAATTCTTTATTTTAAAGTGAATTAATACAGCCCCTGTAACTCCCTCCTGCCAGGCTCCAGTCCTGGAGGAGTCTGGAAATCTACAGAAAGTCATTTCTTGTGCCGGGCTGCCTGAGATGATCGGGTCCGACGGTCTCTCTCTGGTCCTGGAGGTGCTGGTTCCTCCTGGAACCAGACCGGCAGAGCAGGTGGAGCTGGGGGATGGATCTGGCAGTGGTGCATTTCCATGTACAGATCATGATAAAAATAATGATCCTTGCCTGTTAAAGAGCTTCTCCTTCAGCTGCTACTGGAGCTACAGACGGATCAATAAAATACAAGGCATCTTAATTCCTGAAGATTTGATGGTCAAAGCAGAAGCAAAAAGTCTTGTAGAAACTGAAATACATTAGAAATTATTTTTATATTAATGTAAGAATAAAATACATGTTATTTATAGACTGAAAAAAAACTTTTAAAAACATTTGGGGACAAATATCACTGCTTAATAGAGGAAAAGTGAAATATTTAATAATAAAAGAACAACAGAAAAACAGATGAAGCTCTTGCTGTCAAATCTGCACCTCTGATCTGTTCACCATCGAGAACCCTGCCTTGCTTCTTGCCCTGCCTTGCTTCTCGCCATAAAAAAATAAACTTTTACAGCTTTTGAAGAACAAAAATGAGCTTATTTCTATTTATTTTATGCACAGACAAGAGATGAATTGATCACCAGTACCTGAATGAGGACGGTGAAGTTGCGAATTGTTCTTCATCTGCTAATCAAATGCAAGCTTCAATAATAAATCCTTCATCAATTCTTCCACAGAAACGCCATTGGGGTGATGTAGCTGGAGAATGAGCCTGCAGTGAGGGGGCGTGGCCTATGAAACGTCAGCTGGCAGGAGAACTCTGCTGCTGTTAGCAGTTGCATGACTTGACAGATCGACTTCTTTCTCGTAGTTCATGATGATCCCCTTCTAATTTTTTTTCTCGAGGGTGGCCCTACTGCTCTTCCAAGGACACAATGACAGTTTTACGCCTGCGGGAGCGGGGATCGAACCGCCAACCTTCCGGTTATGAGACGACCCGCTCTACCAACTGAGCTACTGTCGCTCGTTTCTGTGCTACTTATGGTTACAGTGTTAAAGGAAACACGTGTCTTGTGCCACATAGCGGCTAGCTGTTAGCTTTAGCATTAGCCTTGTATGAGCACATACTTGTAATAAGTGTGAGTTGAACTAAGTGAGAAATCCTTTAAGGAGACGTGGACTGAGAGAGAGCCGGGTGGAGCGTCGGCCAGAGGCCCGGCTGAGGCTCTGCTGTTTCTTCAGTCATTTCTTCAGCTTCATTTCTTTATTTCTCTGAGGTTTTTCGTCTCATCATCATCATCGTCATCCTCACAAGAGACCATCTACTCCTCTGTGCCCTTGTGACAGCTGAAACCCGTTTCCCCACTCATCCCACTGACCTCTTGGATCCGTGAGTGCTCACCAGAATTACTGAAAGTGCACATTTTATTTTCTCTTGCTCAGTTTTGAGTGAAGTGGCCCCACAGTTTTTGGCCTCGCCGCCCCAAGCTTCATATCAGGCCTGCACATGGTTATATACTAGTGAATGGTTGAGGAGTGAGTGTGTGTGTGTGTGTGTGTGTGTGTGTGTGTGTGTGTGTGTGTGTGGGCCCACAAACCTGATCTATGTTGGTTTTGCTGTGTCATGTATTTGGGATTTTGTTAAATTATTTGAAAAGGGTCTGAAAGAGGTTTCCATATAAAAATGGGTATTTCATAAGGAGAAAAGGCTTTGAAAGATAATTAAGAAAAAGGACTGATATTTCATATTTTGTCTTTGTGTATAGTTTTATATTTTGTTAAACATAGCATTTTCAATTATAATTTTTATTATTTTATTTCATTTGTTCAAAATAAACCCTGTTCAGAGGATTATTGTCTTAAAACTTCAGTTTGTTGTGTTTTTTGTTTGGTTTAACACATTTTACTGGTTCATACCGAACTCAGGCCCATCCCACAGTCACGGGAGATCCGGGTCACACATCAGTACTTCATAATCTTCATAAATACAGTTAAAACTTTTGAAAAGGTATGATCTGTTGGATCCATCCATCCATCCATCCATCCATTTTCTACCGCTTATCCAGGGCCGGGTCGCGGGGGCAGCAGTCTCAGCAGGGAGATCTGTATATACATATATATATATATATATATATATATATATATATATATATATATATATATATATATATATATATTAGGGCTGTCAAATGATTAAAATTTTTAATCAGATTAAACACAGCTTACAAATTAATTAATCATGATTAATCACAAATAATCGCAATGTCTAACTATGTCTGAAATATACCCTTTTTTTCCTGTATTGCATTAACAAAAAACGACAGGACATGATTATATATATTTAACACGTGATGTGTTTTATATTTAAGGCTCCAAATAAAATAAATATTCCAAAAACTAAAACATGCACACCATAACATAATGTGTGTGTGTGTGTGTGCAGCGCTCCTCTGCAGTCCCTCTACAGTTGGCTTTTAGCAGGAGTTACATTATCAGGTCGGTAACAAATGTAGTACCACAAGAAAAGTACAACTAAGAGATACCACACTTTATTCTTGCACAATTAAACAGGGCATTCTTAGCCAGTGTTCCTTTTTGTGTGGAGAACAGAAAACTGCTTCAACATTTTTTTAATCAATCAAGTAGAATCCATGGGGCCAGCAGCTTCTCTCCCTCCATACTGCTTTCTTCTTCTGTTCTGATAAATGAGTTGACGCCAGGCCTCCTCTGCCTCCTGTCTGCTGCCCGTCCAGCTTCACATGTCCACGTGGGTGTGCGCTGCACGTTGGTCCGGGAGGCGTAAAAATCGTCATGAATTCCTGTCCGCTAGTTTCCACGTGGACCGATCTGCGGGTCCGCGGACGTCCGCGCAGCAGACAAAACATGACGGTAAAAGTGAAAGTAGACGGAGCTCCAGCCTGATGGCTCCACTGAAAGACACGGAAAGAGTGAAAAACTGGTGGAAAGAGAGAGAGACTCTGTCTGGAGGGAGGAGAAGGTCTGCACACAGAAATCAAAGTAACTAATCGCTCCGGCGCCGCCCCGCGATTCAGAAATAGAAAAAAAAAGGCTAAATAAACTTTAATACTTAATGATAATGTACTGACAGTGTGTGTGCTTAATTTTCTCTAAATAATCCGTAATAAAGGAGCAGATAAACAGTCTGTAGAGCCGGAAAAGCTTCTCGATCAGCCGAGGCTGAGGGGAGGCTTCTTCTTCTTCTGTTGCTGGCAGCTTGCAGGCAGCTTGCATTCCATGCGGGTGCACTACCGCCACCCGCTGGTAGAGGTGAGGCTTGTCATGATGCGCATGCGTTAAACTGCGTTAAAAATTTTAACGAGATTGATTACATAAATTAATTAACGCAATTAATTAATGCGTTATTTTTGACAGCCCTAATATATATATATGTATATATATATATATACTATATATATATATATATATATATATATATATATATATATATATATATATAATTAATATTATTACTCAATAGGTTATAAATTAAAGAATTTAATTAATTTAGCAGATGTTATGTACAGATGTGTCACTGCTTGAATTATATTACCCATTATAATTTTCATCACAAATATCTCTTTGGTATTTTAGAATTAAGCCAGTGGTTTTGCCTACAAAGGCAGTGTCTTCATTTAAAAAGTGTAAGAACTGCTGCATTACGAATAAAAATTAAGAATTAAAAATATTATTGTGACGTGTCACTCCATAAATATATTAAACATTAAAAATCTACAAAATCTTGTGATGGGTCTCTCCTTAAATATAAATGTTAAACATTAAAAATTTACATTTCAAATATATATCAGGTTTAGAATGAACAAAATATCTATCTATTGAAAGATGTATTCATAGTAAATATTCATAAATACTTGATATCTATATTGGTTTTGTTTTGTTTTGTCAATGAATACCCTATCTATCTGTCTATCTATCTATCTATCTATCTATCTATCTATCTATCTGTCTAGCTAGCTAGCTAATAGCCATCTGTCTAGCGATCTATATGTTGTTTGTCCTCTGGGACTTGCTGTAGGAAGCGGGTTTAGGTGATGTCATCGGCAGGCGCATCTGGACACATCTGGTACCTACACCTGCCAGTGTTGCCAGATCCTCATGGTAGTTTCCAGCCCAAGCACGGCTGAAAACCCGCCCATTTTTATAAAAACCAGCCCAGTTCGGCCAAACCCATGAGATAGCGCCAAAACATTACACACACAACAGAAAACACTTCCTCAGCATACAAACCTTCACATAGTGACCATAACGAGGATAAACAACTGTATAACACAACGCAAGTAACACCTCTCTGTTGCCACAATAAAATTATTAATCAAAAACAATGCATTTCAAAACCAGCAGCTGCTCTCTCTCATCTGCACAGCAGGCTGCTCACATGCACGCATGCACGTGCACACACACGCGGACACACACACACATCCTAATGAAATTATCTTACCTTCATGGAGAATCGGGCTGAAGTTCCATTTCTTTTTCTTTTTTATTACTTTGAACGTTGAACTCGCCAATTAATAGGGAAACCAGTTCTTCCAAAACCCCGGCTCCGCTCCGGGTTCTGGACTCTTCTCCTCCGCTAGCTAGCTGCTGCGTTCAGGTGACTGGAGCGAGCTGCGGAAACCTGAAACTCGGTCGTTCACATGAAGGCAGCGGAGACAGCTGGACTCAGGAGACACTCAGGAGACACCCAGGAGACACGTGAAGGAAGCGTGGACAATTTGCACAAAGGAACGCTCTCAGACAGCTGTGAACCGGCTCTCATCGTTCACTTAAAAGAGCCGTTCAAGTAACAGTCTGTGGAGGATGACAGTGGTTGCTGCAGACTACTGGTTTTTCGTATCTGCCGCCTTGCAGTCGTCTCAGCGCGGTACACAGTGGAGGGGGGCGTGTCGCGTTTCTGCACCGGCCGCGGAAGAGCGGACAGACGTGATTTCCGTAAAAAATTCCGCTATCGCGGAACTTGGGCTCCCGCCCAAGTCTGATTTTTCCAGCCCAAGGAGTTAAAACCAGCCCAATTTTTACATGCCGGCCCAAGGCTCTGTTTCTCAGCCCAATGACTTTTAAAGTAGCCCAACTGGGCGGGAACCCGCCCAATCTGGCAACACTGACACCTGCAGCCCTTCTTCTTCTGTGGTGTCTGTGTAAAATAAGGTTGAACAAGCAAACAGCACACCTAGTGGCATGAAGTGCAAATGCAGCCATGATGTCGTCTGTGGCCGTGGTGTGAATGGGGAGATCCTGATCATGTAAACAGGAACAAGTGTCTGTTTCAGCAGGTAAACGGGTTGAAACCAGAATATTGACCTGAACCCCAATATTGACTGCATGTAAACGTAGTCAGTGTGGTCAGGACAACATGTGAGTGTTTTATGTTGATGTAGCCTCCTATGACAAGAATGTGATTATTCGTATTTATATTTTAGAAAATGTTCTTAAAGATGAACGAGTCTCAGAGGCAACAGGATGTGCAGGAAGCTGGTGGGACACTGATGACACATGATGGCTGAACCATATGCTAAAGGAACTGTATCTCATTTTACTGGGTCCTTTTGAACTTACAAAGCCCACCATCTGACAAGTTCCCTCTGCGGAGGCGATCAGCTGATGGCGTGACTTCTTTCAGCGGTTGCATGTGAGTGAGAGTGTTGCTCTCCAGCTGGCTTGAAAGAAACTGCATCTTTCTCCTGAGGGCCTTCACCCGGCCGTGCACTTCATGAACAGAAAGACCTTGGCCTTTCAGTTTGGTGTTCAGTTCATTCATCAGTGCAGTCACATCAACAGGAAATGCAAAATCTGCCGTCCAGTCCTCATCTGACAGCTCTGGGATGTCTTTCCTTTTTTCTCACAAAACTCTGGAATCTCTGCTCTCAGGTCCCAGACCCTGTTCAGCAGTTTGCTGAGCCGCCTGACAGCTGGGTGGCAGCCGATGTCCCTCTGCTCGGCCTCACGCTCCTCCAAAAGCGCGACAAACTGTCTGTGATTCGACGCCCCGATGAAGTTTACTGTTTTAACAACATCAGTGACGTGGTTCATTTTTAGCACTGACTGGCTCAACACATGTTGGTGTATAACACAATGCAAACATACCAATTTCTGATCAGCGTCAGTTTCTGTCACTTTATCTTGCATTTATTTCAAAATTCCGACATTTTTCCCTGTAAGATTTGGACAGCCGTCCTTTGTGACGCCGGCCGGTCTGTCCCACTTCAGTCCCAGATCGTCCGTGCTCGCATTCCCTCGGTCAACAGATCGTCGCCCCTTTCATGGACCGCATGGCTGCCGGCTCCTCCGTAACCCTGAAGTCCGTTATCCCGGTACGAACACGAGTAGCTGGGCTGTGTCGCGGACGTCACCGCTCCGTCCAAAGCCAAGGAGACAAAGTCAAAACTCGCCACTTCAGGTTTCAGCTGAAGCTCCAGATTCTGCAGTGTCCTCGGTCCTCCTCGTCTCCGTTGGCCTGGACGGCGGGACTTGCTCAAACGCGTTTTTTTTTCAGAGCATGTTAGTGCTGCAGAGTCCACCAGGCGCTCTCTGACACCCCCTCCCAGAGCGGCGGACTGTTGGTGACGTTTTCGTGGGATGTCGCCGAGCCGGTCTCGGTTGCTGCGTCCCTGGATGAGTGACGCTTGGTAAAAAAGCTGTGCTGCTTTTGCAGCGTAGCTAACAAAGCTTCCGATGTCCGCGCCCTTTCAGCATCAGTGAAGTTTTTGTGTTTCTCTGAGTGTTTCATCTCGTAATGCCGACTCAAACTGTCATCCTTAAAGATGGCGGTCTGCTCCCCGCAAACTGAACACACGGCTTTACCTCCGATTTCAGTAAACAAATACTTAGCAGTCCAATTTTTGTTGAAAAGCCTGCATTAGGGATCCAGCTTTCTTTTTTTAGCATGAGAGGACATTTTCGAGTGCTAAGTCATTTTGTGACAACGATCCAATCACACACATGTTGCTATCGGTTGCGATACGTATTGCGTCATCGTGTACGTGAATAAAAAACAACTTCAGAATAAAAGAAATGCAGCTTTAGTCCATGTGTGAGGTAAAATGAGAAAATACGTTTATTTTGTAATTTCCAATTAACCTTTTGCGGGCCGGTCAGAGTCAACCAAAGGGCTGGATGTGGATACAAGGCCCAGGTCTGGTTTAATCCCTCTGGATAGTTGATTTCAGCTTTCCTTGGTTTGTTGATGTCTCTGTTGTGAGGGTCATCTTCTGCTGGGAAGCTGTTACGGCTGTTCCGTCACATCGAGTCACATTTTGCTTCGATAATTTCCCATGTTGAATTTGAGGCTGTTTCTGCAGCCATCCCAGCCAGAGACGGACATGGATGTGTTTGTACTGACGCTTCTTCCACAGCGTCGATCTCATCTTTTGCTGGACAGGCTTTGAAGACATACGTACATAACCTCAGCCAACTTCTCAAGGATTCCTTGCTTTAGCTCTGTAGTTCTTTTGAGATAGGTTGAGTCTCTCATATATTAGCTTACCTTGACGAAGTCTGTATTCAACATTCACAGGAAATCTGGGGATTTCTAATTCCTCTGGCCACTGAAGCCTTCTGTCCAGGGAGGAGTGAGAGAGGATGTTGGTGGAGGATCGGGGTCCAGCTCAGTCATGCGGATGGTGTTGAGAGTTGGTTTATCAGGCGGCTCAGACGGACGTGTGAGGCTGCAGAGTTCACGATCCAGTGTGGGTTTCTCAGGGTTTTTGAAGACATCGAGGGGAAGTATCTGTTTCTGTCAGTGACTGTGAGAACCAGCAGAGCTTGCTGGAACTCCACAGTCTCCCTGTGGCTGCTGGGGACCAACGTCCCTGCCGTCAAGAGCACAGTGGACCGTCTTCTGGAGGAGACCTCCAGCTGGACGAAGCAGCAGCTCTCTGAGCACACCGCTGTCAGAAACGTGGACGGGATCTCTGGACTCCCCAGCTCTCAGTCCCACAGAGCTCCTGGACGGGGAGGACCGGGACGTCCACTTCATGAACCCACTTCATCCTGTCACATGGACCCAGGTCTCTGGGGAACATTTCCGGGACCGTCTTAACGACTCATTGACTCAAGCGTTCATAGCCACGTCGCTGTTGATCCTTGGATGTCGGCTCTTCCTGTCGCTGTGAAGCAGAATTCACCAAGCGGTGGATTGTTCTCCAGTAACAGGGAACGTGAGCTGGTGAGACCGTGGTGAGACCGTGGTGAGAGGGTTAGTTTAACCTGCTGACGATGTGGTGCTGCAGTAGTAATTAGAGTGTGAGTCTCCAGTATACAGTGTGGCTCCCCCTGTGAGGCTTGCTGGAGTGTCCTGAGCCCTCACTGTAAAGCAGGACCATCGTTTCTCTGGAGCTGCTGTTTGTTCTTCCAGCGGCGTCCCTCCATGATTAATCAGCGCTAATGAGGGAGGAGGCCCTGGAAATGCACGGCCAATCAAAATGAATTAACTGCCTGCAGAACATAGCGTTGTGGAGTAATTGCATTACTTGTTTTTAGTGTTGCGGGGGCGCCGCTCCCCCCTCTCCCAATCAAAGGCCAGCTCAGAAATCAAACGCGGTGCCATCTCCGGTCCTGACAGGCTGATTGAATGGACGTATTATCCCGAGCCCACAGAGAGGCGCCGGGTTTTCCAAAGTGACCTCCCACCGCCACATCCAGCAGCCCCCCCCCCCCCCCCCGCGCTGTGGGGGAGTGTTTATCAGTGCCTCGACTGCAGCGTTATGGATGATCTGGACACATCACAGTGAAGGCTGCCCCCCCCCCCCCCCCCCCCCCCCACCCCCCAAGCAGCCGCAGCATTGCTTATTTCAGCAGAAAGCTCCGGCGTTCAGCAGGCATGTGCAGGACATGGAGGATGTGAGAGATCTCCTGATAGCACACACACACACACACACACACACACACACACATACACACACACTTCCTGCTCCACCCCTCACAGAACCCCCCATGATTCTCCTGAAACCGTCTGTAGATGGGTTGAGGGTTGTACTCCTCTGCTGCACTCAGAAGGCCAGACAGAGCTGGGGGGGTGGGGGGGGGGGGGTGGGGGGGGGGCTTCAGACACAGACCAGTGTTGTTTTCGTTAACGATGACGACGACGAAAATATTTCGTCAACGCCCCTTTTTTCCGTGACTAAAACGAGACGTGACGAGCTAAAAATATCTCTTTAAAAGACGGAAATGTGACGAGACGTATCTGTTGTTTTCGTTAACGAGACGAGACGAGATGAAAATGTCGGTATTTTGACTTTCAAAATAAATGAAAACAAATGCGATTCCCCCAGCCAGTTCACGCAGATCGGCTGCTTTACTCTGAAAATATCAGCAATTCTCGAGCTGCTTCCTGTTTGACCACGCCTGCACTGCATGCGCCGGCGCACTAGAGAGTGGGCAGCAACTTTCGCCCGGGCTCGGCGGGAGGAAAAGATGCAGCGATTTATGGATGTACTTTAATCAGAATCCAGCAGAAAATAAAACAGAACGCCTCGTAGTGGGAGACGGAGGATCTAATCCAACTGTTGACTGTTTGTTCTTACTGTGAAACTGCAATAGGAGCCCACCACTAATTAGTGAAGATTTTTCCCCAAGTACCTAATAAATCTTTACTTTTTCTTGTTCTTTTCTTTTTTAAAAATAATCCAGGTGTTGTCTTATTTTGAAGAAATGTATTTTCACTCTTGTTTAAAATTAGCATAAAGAAAATTCAGGTAAGGAATACTTACAAAGTTTATTAAACTCAAGTTATATTTGTCATTTCAGTTTTGAAGACTTCCAAGTGTTTCATACCATCAAGTTTACCCAAGGAATTAATTTTGTTTATTTCAGTTGTTTTAATGGTAGTATTTTCCTCATAACCATCTTAATATTGGTTTTATCGCTCCTCCAAAAGTAATAACAGGCAGTTACTCTTACCAGTTCAAATCAGTAACATAGAAACATAACAGACCAGTTTTAATAAAAGATCTCAGCCTTTATATCAGTATGGACATTATAAAAATAGCCTGAAAGTATCAGCAAAACTCCTATTAGTCCTCTCATTCTGTCTGCAGAGCTCATATAAGCACTGCATTGAGGTTGTAAAGTATCAAACTAGTCCAGTTATTATTTAATTCACAAGGAATCAATGTGTTATGATGGTTTTGTGCCATTTAAGTATATTTTATTATGTTTGTTTGGTTTAGAATTTCCTTTGTCTGTCTTTTTTCTCATGTACTATTGTTTCAGCCTTTTTTAATGACTAAAACTGGACTAAAACCCATTTGGTTTTCGTCGACTAAAACTAGACTAAAACTATGAAGTGTTGAAATGACTAAAACTAGACTAAAACTAATGAGCATTTCGTCCAAAAGACTAAGACTAAAACTAAATCAAAGCAGGCTGCCAAAAACAACACTGACACAGACTTCCTGGGACTCTCTGGTCAAGTCCCATCATGCCCAGTGACAACAACTCTCCATTAAAATCAGGAAACTGGTCTGACGAGTTGCCACGTCTCCCTCACAGAGACTGACTGACAGGATTTGACCCATGACCCCCTGCTGCACTGCACCCCCTCCTTCTGACGCTCTGCTGACACGGAATGTGGTGATTAGTCGAGCAGCTCCTGGTTCACCAGCTTCACCCAGCAGCCTCACAGATGATCCCTCAGATAAAGGATTCATGAGGCACCACAGTCCTGACCTCTGAAACCAGCTCCTCCTCGCCGCCCTGCAGACGACCCAGACGCTGCCACCGGGAATGGCGGAGGAAACACCCAGACGCTGCCACCGGGAATGGCGGAGGAAACAGTTCTTGCTATGAGGCGTTTGTTAAAGCGATACTTCAACATTTTGGCAAATTGGCCCATCTAGGGCAATTCGGTAGTCATTTAGAACAGCATACTTACTTTTTTTGTGAGGGCGAGCTGTTGTTTATTCAGCGGTGCGTCTGAGGAGAGCTTCACGGCGGACATAATGGAAGTGGACGGTACAGTTGCTTCCCCTCGTCAAACTCATCAAATACACAATCCAACAACCCCAAAACACACTTTGGTGGACACGTTATAATCCGCACATTCACTACGCTGTGAAACACCAACAAATAATATTGTAGCGTTACGACATTGAAGCAAATATTGGGAACTACTTTTTCTTTTGAGATCACTACGCCCAGACGCCATGTTTAGTAAGTAGTTCCGTTTTAGCAATCTTCGCAAAAAAACGCTCAATCTCGTAATTTTGCATTAATATTTCACAGCGTAGTGAATGTGTGGATTATAACGTGTCCACCAAAGTGTGTTTTGGGGTTGTTGGATTGTGTTGGATTGATGAGTTTGACGAGGGAAGCTACTGTACCGTCCACTTCCATTATGTCCGCCGTGAAGCTCTCCTCAGACTCACCGCTGAATAAACAACAGCTCGCCCTCACAAAAAAAGTAAGTATGCTGTTCTAAATGACTACCGAATTGCCCTAGATGGGCCAATTTGCCAAAATGTTGAAGTATCGCTTTAAACGATGAGTCTTATGAAGACATTCAGGCCGGGACACATTATTTCCTGGATGCATCTTCTGTGCAGCCAGTCCAGCTGGTGGGCTCTGAAGCCTCTGATGTTGGCAGTAGTGACAGAACCCTGTCAAGTTTATTCTGACTGGACCGACATTTCACAATTGGACACGGAATTTAGGTTTGAATGTCATGCAGATGCTGTATTAGGTTGTGTTTCAGACCCTCCCCACGCTGCAGTTTTACTCTTGATTGCGGGGCTTGGATTGACAGGCTGTGACGTGAACGCTCTCTGGTCAGCATCTCGGCTTGAAGGCTGAACACAGTCTGACATCTCTTCTCACTTGAGCTTTACGTGTCTTGAGATTAAGCCATTAATTAGTAGAATTAATGAAGCAAAAACTAGTATTTAGTATTTTTCCTCTTCTTGTTCCAATGTCTCCCATGTTTCCGAACAAATTATTTCTTTGGTGAACACTTGATGTAACTGTCTCCTGCTGCTTCTGGTCTATAAAGACCCTGAAGGTCCATCAAGCCACACTTCAAGGGCGTAAATCTGACAGTAGACTATCTTCCAAGATCTCAAACATATTAAAGCTACTTTACTCACCTACTCTACTCCTGTCGACCTCCCAGGCTTCACCCACAACCCAGCAGTTCCTTCGAGCAGTCAGCAGCCTCACTGATGATAGATCAGACCAGCAGCCACTGTTTCCCCAACATCCGTCAACCAGCTGCACAACCAGGAAGCACCGAGCAGCGATGGAGGCACCCTGGTACCGGCGGGTCCGCAGGGTCCGGACACAGGCTGGCTGGAACGCCGTCTCTGGATCAGATCTCCTTGTGTGTGTGTGTGTGTGTGTGTGTGTGTGTGTGTGTGTTCACACACGTAGGGCTGAGGAGATTGTCCGTTCCTCTTATAGAGGGATTATTTGTTTTGCAGCTCGGCGGACTGGCGGAACTGGACTCCCTGACCAGCTGCTGTTCCCCGGTGTGCTTCCTGTTCCCTGGAGGTGTCGTCTGTGTTCTAGCAGTTTATCGCCCAGTGAAAACATCAGTTCTGCTGCTGAATGGGCTCCGTCTTCATGCAGCAGATGCAGCTGAGTGGATGAAGGAGTGAAGGAGGAGAGTGATGGGGATTTAACTGACCTCTGTTTGCTTCGTTTCGTTCTCACAGGAGAAGAGAACTCTGGGTTTTACTGGAGTTTACAGACAGATATGATCCCAGATGGACTCGTCCATCCTGGTCAAAACAATGTTTTCTTATATTTTTATTCTGCAGAGTTGTTGGATCTTTAGGTCCATTACCAGGAAGCCATGAAAAGACTAATTTTCCTCCTTTCCGCCGTGATCATGACTGTGTGTCCATCTCTGACGGGTCCATTTCAAAAAGACACATTTCAGACAAATTCTGGTTAAAAAATTTGTCATTTTTATTCTTCAGCCATGACATAAAAATACTTTTTCCTCTGTTTTCCTGTGACCGCCGTGCTGCTGTGCCGCGCCCAGACAGGACAGGAAGCGCATTCTGTTTTTTGTGCTTTTCCACATTTGTGGTTTAGAGTCAGGACATTAGCGGGGGCTGTGATTCCAGCAGGTCGAGGCCCGGTTCCAGCTGAGAGGGTCACAGCCTGCACCTCTGGCCACATGGGGGCGCTCCGGGGCTGGGCTAATCGCTGCGATCGGGCTGAGCTGCTGCTGGGGGAGTGGGCCACTTCCCCTGATGAAGAGGATGGTTTAAGGAGACCTCAGACCCCCCCAGAGCTGGATCAAGCCTCGACCCAGTCGGAGATTGAAATTTCATTTTTTAATACCACGATTATCGTCAAAACCGGTATACCGCGACAGCCCTAACGTGGAGCGGATTGTAAATGCGTCATGTGAACACCGAGTGGATCCGCTTCACTCGGAGCAGACTGTATTTCAGAGCTGATTGTTCGAGGTGGTCTACAGCGATCGACAATCCGCTCCGTGTCTCAGATAAA
>NC_043765.1:29980887-30101611 GCF_902148845.1 Salarias fasciatus
TCAGTATCAGTAGCAGTAGCAGTATCAGTAGCAGTAGCAGTATCAGTAGCAGTAGCAGTAGCAGTATCAGTAGCAGTAGCAGTATCAGTAGCAGTAGCAGTAGCAGTATCAGTATCAGTAGCAGTAGCAGTAGTAGCAGTAGTAGCAGTAGCAGTATCAGTAGCAGTAGCAGTATCAGTATCAGTAGCAGTAGCAGTAGTAGCAGTAGTAGCAGTAGCAGTATCAGTAGCAGTATCAGTAGCAGCAGTATCAGTAGCAGTATCAGTAGCAGTAGTAGTAGCAGTATCAGTAGCAGCAGTATCAGTAGCAGCAGCAGCAGTAGCAGTATCAGTATCAGTAGCAGCAGTATCAGTCCCCCTACACTCCAGACAGACGTCCCCCTCAGCTTCCTCCTGGGGTCTTCCTCCTCAGCGGCTCTCGGGGTGATGGTTGTTCATCAGTCATGGCGGGTGAGGCTGGGGCCTCTGAATGGGGTAAATAACGCCGCCGCTCACCGCGCAGGGAGACATGCCGTCAAACAAATATGATCAAAACAAAGCTAATGACGTGTAAATGGTTTGTGATGTGTTGTGAAATGAGCGCGCCCAGCGCCCTGGCTGGCAGTAATCACAGACACCAGAAAGACACAATCAGGAGGAAATGAATATGAGCGCAGCCCGAATGGGGCAAGGTGTGAGATCCAAAAGTGAGCGTGCAGCGGCGGACGGGTCACACGTGGCCGCCGACAGACAGAGGCTGCTGGAGGAGTGAATTACTGCCATGAATGTGTTCCTCCGCTTCACAGAGGAGCAATCACAGTGCTGAATGGAGGGCTATTTGTCAGAGGGGGCAGCTGTATTGAATTTCCTCAACCAGCTGCTATTGTGCACTGATTCAATAAATGAACTCCGAGGGCTTCATAACAATACACTTCAATTAGACAACACACACACTGCAATGCAAACACACCAAACTCTTCAGCCGAATCCACCCGCCTGGGAACGCCCGCTCACAGATCTGTTCTACTTTTCCTGGACAGAAAGGTTCGGTTTTCATAGGATTCCGAAGTTTTCTCCACAATCATTTAGTATTTCCGAGCAGTAGAAGCATAGACTCGGCCGCTGTGCTCGGGTATATCCTTCAGCGGAGCACGATGCCTGTGCAGATCTGTGTGCATCAAAACGCTATTTTAAGGGATTGAAAAGAAAACACGTCTTTTAAAATGCTTTATAACCATTCGGGTTTACTTGGCGTGCTAACACGCCGTCCCCTGGACCACTGGAAGGAGGATTTTGTCCACTTTCTCAGTCTGGCTCTGTCTCCTCTTTACCTGCCGTAGTTGAGCTAAGCTAACTACGATGCTAACAGCTGTTAGCCAGGCACTGGACGAACGGACACAAAAAGGTATTTATGAGCTTATCTCACTCTGTAAATGATCGGGATAGGGCGTGGGTCCAAAATCTTCGGAGTATTCCTTTAAGGTGAGTGTATCTGACCTGAAGACGTTCGCTGAGCGGTTTGTTGTAGCTGGTCAGTGCCGGGTTCTACGCTGCTGCTGGAGAAGCCTTGCTCCCCTGAGATCCTCCGAGGCACTTGGTGGTACTTTTTGCACTTCATATTCTTTTGCACAAGAAAAAAGTGAGAAGTGAACCACTCAACCTTTGACTCATCTTCTCTTGGTGCTCACCACTCCACCACTCGAGCTACACTACTTACACAACAAAATGTAACTGTAATCCTTTACTGGTTACTGGTCGATACACCTGTAACCAGGTGTATCGACCAGTAACCAGGTGTGATCAGTACAGGTGTGATCTAATCTAACCTAATCTAATCTAATCTAATCTAATCTAACCTAATCTAATCGAATCAAATGTAATCTACCGTATCGGCCCGAATATAGTACGACTCTGATTATAAGACGAGCTCTATTTTTCAAATATCATTTTGTGAAAATAAAAATATGTTGAAGACAATAAGGTAACTCATAAGAGAACTTTTTATTGTACAATTATTCTAAATGCAAAAACTCACAACAGAGAAAACATTTCACCTGATTTAAGATAAAAAATATCACTGCATTATTAAATCAAAAATATATTCTCCTTCTCAAAATAAGCAACAATAAGCAACAATTAAGAACCTCAAAGGTTCAATAGCTGCATTAATGATGTAAATAACTTTATAACCATCAAATTCAAGTTCTATTCAACTTCATGAACATTAATAATTCAGCCCTCCTCAATGTTGGGTTCAGTTTGGCCTGTAGAGAACAGTTCTTCAGAGAGAAAGCAGGAGGTTTCAGCTGCTCTGAGCTTTTATTACTTTCTCCTGACGGCTGTAAAACTGAGACAAACCAGATATACGAGGGTGAACCCAAATGAAACCGGAATTTGGTCATAAAGTACTAATAATAATGAGTTCCGACTTCTGGCCGTCAGATGTGCTGCAGGTAAGCCTCGTGCACATCTGTGAAAAAGCTGAGCTCCCAGAGCGACACTGACGCCTGTCAGGCGCTATTTATAGTAACAGAGTGTCGCCCCCCCTCTGCGATTTCTCCACAATGGCGACAGTGACTGTGAAGCCAGAGCAGCGCAAACATTAAATTCTGCTTTTTGCTGGAAAAACAGCAGCAGAAACACTCAGCTTGTTGCAGCAAGCCTACAAGGATGCTGCTCTGGGGAAGACTCAGGTCCAGGAGTGGTCCGGGGGTTTGAGAAGGGCCAGATGTCCATTGAGGATCAGCCCACATCAGGACGACCCTCCCCCTCCCGCACAGCCGACATTGTCGGGGAAATTGAAGAATTGAAGCAGCTGTGATGGCAGATCGACGCCGGGGCGTTGGAGAGGTGGCTGATCTGACGGGGGTCTCCTGGGGTTCCTGCCAGAGGATCACAAGCCAGGATTTGGGGCCGCGCCGGGTCTCTGCCAAAATGGTGGCACGCGGCGCTGCGCGTCACGCAGTTTCTGACAGAGAATGGAATGACTGTCCTCCCCGATCCGAATTATTCGCCGGGTCTAGCCCCGTGTGACTTTTTCTTGTTCCCCAGGTTGAAGAAGCAGCTGAAGGGACGGCGGTCTGCAGACGTGGAGGAGGTGACCGACAAATCGCAGCGGCCCTTAAAGGCACAATTACGCACGAGTTTGCCGACACATTTGTGAAGTGGGAAACACAGTTGGAGCGTTGCATTAATGCGAATGGAGATTATTTTGAAGGCGACGGTGGTGTTTTATTTTGAAATGTCAGAAATAAAAAGTTACAACCAAATTCCGGTTTCATTTGGGTCCGCCATCATACATATGAGTGAACAAATACACAAGATGGACGACAGCATACATCACTGTCTAAAAACAAAACAAGTCAGTATTTAAAATCAAAGCTGCTAGCTCAATGCTAACTATTAATGGAAATGCCATTGACATGCTAATGGAATTAGCATCTGTGTTGAAACTTCAAAACGAACAGACAAACTCACAAGTATCAGTTCCACCTCCATCCTGAACATCAACTAAGTATACTCGAGTACTTACAGGCAGGTATTCTCGATGCTGTTTGAGAGGAACCTTAGAAAAACCACCAGCAGCCACACTGCTCAGTCTTCTTCTCTCACTGCTGCAGGCTGATACTCTGTCCAGCTCACCAGCTCCCCTAACGGGGGGCGGAGCCACTGCATGAAGCAGAGGCAGGACAGCTCCCCGGGACTCTGGCTCCATCCAGTCCTCCATTAGAGCACCACCCCGTTTTTTAAAATACCATTTCTGGAAAAAAATCTCGTCTTATATTCAGGCCAATACGGTACATTTATTTATAAAGCACCTTCAATACTACAATGAAAACAACTCAAAATGCTTCACAGCGGTGTAAACAAGGATCAGCGCCCGATACGATTAAAACAGTAAAGGCCCGTCCATGCTTCACATGTCCGAGTTGCGCATTGGTCCGCGTGACGTAAAAATTGTCATGAATTCCTGTCCACTAGGGTCCGAGGGGACCGATCCACGGACGTCCACACAGCAGCCAGATTTTGAGGCCGTGTTGCGTGTAGGTCACAGTGGTGTGCGCCTGCACCAGAGCACTACAGCAAACCAAACATGACGGTAAAAGTGAAAGTAGACGGAGCTCCAGCCTGATGGCTCCACTCAAAGACACCGAAAGAGTGACAAACTGGTGGAATTGCGTGGAGTGTGTTGTGGTCAGCTCTAGTGACAAACGGACCGGTTGTCCATATGAAGGATTTCTTTTAAGCGGCTTCAAAATGACCTGAGAGATCTTCCGAGCACAAAATAGAGACTGTCCATGCATGAATGAGAAGACGCAAAGCGGAGAGTCCCTCATTTTCGACTCGTTCATGATGACAGAGTTGGTGTATAACTCTGTAGAGACAGCGTATCCTGCTCTGGGCCCGGCCGAATTGTGCATTGACCCACTTGAAACCATTTTCGCGTGTGGTTTGTTTTCTTTTGTCTTTTCTTTCTTTCTCTTTTTTTTTTGGGTTCTTTGCCTGAGGAAGATCGACAGCGGTCGAAACCTAGCGCGAAAATAAGATAAATAAACAAAATATTAAGTCAAGAGGATCAGCAAACCTTTTAATGCCTCATGTCTGCTGTATTAATGCCTCAAATCAGGTTTTAAAATGTATTGAACTTTTTACAGTGCGCGTTTGCGCAGCGTCACCTCTCACTCACACTCCGCGCACTCATTTCCCTGATAAACACGCACACACACGCCAACACACACAAAATAGTTGTATTATTAACCGTCAATAATAATCAAGAACATATTAAAATTAGCAAAATAAGTCTCCCCGGCTGCGCACCAGGACGGACCCCCCCCCCACACGGTCCGTCCTCACCCTGCTCAGTTGATTCTGGGACTGCAGGCTCCACAGGACAAAGGTATTTATTCAGAAAATATGTTCGTTCTAAAATTAATTTTTGGAAACGAAAAATACATGGTTTGCTGTACTTTGATGGAGGATATAATATTTTACCTGAATCTGTAATTGGCACATCTGGAGACGCTGCAGTGCTCCTGCTGTCAACTACAGTGTTCACTGTTGTGTTGAGATTTATTACATTAGTTGATTTATTTTTTACACCATTTATGCTATTATTATTTAGTTGTAAACTGACAGCAGCCTGCAGTAATTCTCTATATCTGGAGGTGACGCGTGAGCGCTTCATGCTCCACTGCAGGTTCTGCTGGACTGTACAGCAGCTGGAGGTCGATTGGGTATTTTTGGGGCAGGATTACATTTTTTTCGCTGTTTGGCCCGTGGCTGTTCTGACTGTGATTCAGAACTTTCCTCCTCTTCACTCCAGTCAAGATCGCTGATGTCCGACACGTCTCCGCCATCCGACTCCCCCTCACTGACCTCCTGTATCATTGCTAAAGCTTCTTCCACTGAATATCTCTTATTTATGCCTCTTTTTATTGTCTTTCTTTTGGGATTTGGTTGATATTTTTGGCCGCCTGTCTGATTATCTGCTGTCAGAGCTAGCTCCCTGTTCAGATGCGAGCATGAACCAAAACAAATCAAGAGCAGAAAAAAAGCCCCGCGAAGTGCATCTTTTTTTATCAGCACTCTGTGAGACTGTTGGCCTTTGGAGGTATAAATGCTTTGTAATATTATGTGTGTCATTGTTAGGACCTTATTTGCTTCAGAAAAACATACAAGACACATATTTAGGAAAAGCCAAAGAATTAGAGGACAGGGGAATTATTTTAATAGATTTATTTGAATTCTAAAAACCCAAATGGTCTGTCAGACCGTCTTGGCTGCTCTAGTGTTAAAGAAGATAATAAAAACAATTATGTGCTTCATGAGTGATTTTGTGTATCTTTCATGACACTGACAAGCTGAAATCCTGCCTCTGAGGTTTTCTCAGACAAATTATCATCGGATCCTCCTCCCCAGCCTGCTCACACCTTCTGGTAAATGGACTACACTTTGTATAGCGCTTTTTACCCTGCACTGACAGAGCCCAAAGCGCTTCACACTGCAATATCACATTCACCCATTCACACCATACTGGGTGGTGGTAAGCTACTATTGTAGCCGGTGATCAACGGCCAAGTTGCGCCGTCACATTAGAGCCTTTAGTCTGGAGGGAGGAGAGGGTCTGCTGACAGAAGTGAAAGTAACTAATCGCCCCGCGATTCAGAAACAGAAAAAAAAGGCTAAATACATTTTATTCCTTAATGATAATGTACTGACAATGTACAGTATGTGCTTAATGTTCTCTAAATAATCTGTAATAAAGGAGCAGATAAACAGTCTGTAGTGCTGGAAAAGTTTCTCCAGGATGCGTGGATCAGTGACCTGAATGGAACGCTCACAGCTGAGCCCAGAGTGCATCCTGGGAGAAAGCGCGTGGCATCGGTGACGTGGGAACGTGGACATGTGAAGCACTAAGACACTCACCACCACACCCTCACCACAACCGCACACACACACACACACACACACACACACACACACACACACACACACACACACACACACACACACACACACACAGAGTCCAATTTTCATCACTTACAATAAGGAGACGTCATGGCACTGAGCATCATGGGAAACTCCACCAATGTGGCCGTCCATACAGGTCAGGTCAGTCATGGGTCAGGACTGCCGGGGCTCCAGGGTCTTGGTTCTGATTCTGGTCCTGGTCTGGATCAGAGGCCACTGCCAGAGCACCCCTGGGCCCTGAGGGTCTGGATGGTAAAATCCGATGGGCTAACTAAGAAGGAGCGAGAACGTGAAGACCTTTAGAACTCGTGAAGAACCTGAAGTCCAGCTTGTGGTGTTGCTGGTGTTGATGGGGCGCAGCTCACAGTTCAGTGTGTATTGATCTCCCTCAGCAGTGTGTGTTTGCTGTGTAGAGTTGTCACCACACTGAGAGGACGACACAGTGTGTTTGTCCTTGTCTTTATTTATGTTTGCTGGTGAAGTAACTAAGAGTGATCTGGTGTGTTGCTTTATTTCAGCAGTGATCTTATCAGGGCTGTTCTGTTATCGTTTCTCTTGATCAGTGTTGTCACAGATTACTTGAAAAGGTAATCCAATTACTGATTACTGATTACTCATCAAAAAGATAATCTAGTTACTTTACTGACTACTTCAGTATCAAAGTAGCTAAGTTACTTTAAAAGTAACTTAGGTACTTTTTACCGATTTCCTCCCTTTGCTGCCTCAACATAAGAATGACAACTGGTTGTTTAAATAACACGCTGTTGAAAGTGCAGAACCTGAAACATGAGCATGTTTTTTGTTTCTGTTTCATCGGCTTTACAACACAGAACCTGGTGTAAAACAGACAGTGTATGAAATGCAGACTGAAGCATAACACCACATGCATATCAATACAAAACCAGCCAATTATATCACAGGAAAACAAAAAATGACCTTTGCAATATGTGAACAATAATATCTGAAAAATTCACATCAAGAAAAACCCAAAAACAATGTGCTGTAGAAAAGCACAATGAAGATAAATGTTCATGTTTCAGAATAAAAAATTGCCAAATGTCACAGAAATAGTAACTGTTTGCCGTTCGGTGCCTCATTCAGCAGCACTGTGCGGTTACGCTCAAAGATGTCTCCCAGCTGGATGATGCCTCAGTCACGCGTAACATATCGTTCGAAAGCTTGCAAGACGTACAACGTCAGCAAACTTTATTTAAACTCCTAAAATTAACGACAGGCCCACAAGATGGCGACAAGGGGCAGCAGCATGGCGCTCTTTCACTACTCCAGAGGATTATGAGGTTAGTTCTGGTCAGAGGAGCGCAGATTGATGGGAAATGATCACAAAACGGTGAGGAAATAAAACATGCTGTGTTTGGAGTGAACAGCTTTGAGATTTGGTGAAGAATGTGTGAGAAACATGATCTGAGCTGCTGCTGTGAAATGTGAAGCTGGGTTCTGGGTTTGTTTTGCCGCTGAGGGGAGCTGCTCGGCTCAGAGAAGATTCTGATGTCTCTTAAAGTGTAGATTTTCTAGTTTCATTTGATATCCAATATGTTGCGGTGGAGCAGACGGATCTTGTGTTCTGTTGCGTTTTGTCTGGAGGTGTGGGGGAGGGGGGCGTGTCCAATCGTTGCATCTTGATTTTAAAGTTGTTCTAAAACAAACACTCGGTGTCAAAGTGCAGCTGGAGCCTCAGTCAGTGAGATGAAGGCTTCTGGTTTGAGACACAACTGAAAGAAAAAGTCCACGCAGCACTTTAGTCTCTTCTGACACCTGGTGACGTGGCGCACAGCTGTCGGTCCGTCGGCCCAACGGGTTAAATAAATGAATTAAATGAAATCATAGTCGTGATGCGTGACCCGGCGTTTTGTCCTCCCCTGGGAAAACGTGACATGCGGCGTCACTCCCAAATGCAGGAGAAACATTTTCTCTTAGAAATTCACTCCTACATATATTATGAGGCAGTAACGCACAGTCACTTGGGAAAGTTACTTTAATCAGATTACTGGTTTGGAAAGATGAACGTGTTAGATTGCTCGTTACTGACAGAAAGTAATCTGATTAAAGTAACGCGTTAATTAGTAGCGAGTTAGTGACAACACTGCTCTTGATTGACTGAAAACTGATCTGTTTCCGCTTGTCTCTGATTCCTGGTGGCCAGGGACATGCCCGAGTGAAAACAGCTTCCTCCTCAGTCCGTCACAAGGAAATGCTTTCAATCCTTCTCCTGCTGTATCTTGACTTTCGTCAAACCATTTTTGTGATTTTGGAAGCAACAAGAAAGGATATGGAAGTTATCAAACATGGCTGCTTTTCTGATGATGGCTTCAGCTCCAGGAACCCATGAGCACCAAGTCAGCGCCGATGGAGACGAGTTCAAATCGCGCTCCATCACATCATGCCAGTCTGTTTTAGGCTGAGCTCGCTGATGGTTTCAGATGAAGCTGACTGCAGCCCCTCACTGTCTCCCTGCTCAGCAGCTCCCAGAACATCATGGAACCCCGAGCCGCTAAGGGCCACACAGTTTCCTCAGGAGTGATCAGAAAGCAAAGCAGTGGAGCCTCAGGAGGAGCCGGCCTGGGGGGGCTACAGGTACTGGACTGCAGATGGTTTGGCAGATGTAAACATTATGAAACAGTTGTTCATATCCCGTTGGTACATCAGGCTCCCATGTGGCCTGACCGAAGACCCCTCTCTTCACCCCTTTACGGATCTGAGATGGCGTCTGTCGGGTGTCGGGTTTGATTCCCATAACTGGCTGACTTTGCAGCATGCTGCATTTACATTTAAAGACGTGAACTGCTTCAGTCCTACTGACTGTGCTTGGTAACAAAGTTGAATTTCATTGGAAATCAATGGTTTTATGATCAGTTTCATGGTGGAAACATTCCTCATGCACTGCGGGAGCGACGGGCTGCGACGCCACAACGGCTCCAGTCAGCAGCAGTGAAGCAGCTCCTGTAGGTCTGTGTTGATGGTCCAAGACCCCCGGCAGAGCCTCCTCCTGGACCTCCTCCTGGACCTCCTCCTGGACCTCCTCCTGGACCTCCCCATCCATGCTGTCAGCGCTGCTTCGGTGGTTTTTCTGTCTTTCTTTTTCTCTCCGGCGTTTCAGATCAAGTTTGAGGATTTCGTCTTGGAGGACGAGATTCTTGATCAGCATTGAGAGAATCCGAGAGATTCGTTACGTGTGTGTGTGTGTGTGTGTGTGTGTGTGTGTGTGTGTGTGTGTGTGTGTTCTTGTATTTCTATCCTTGTCGGGGCCAAATGTCCCCACAAGGATAGCAAAACGTGGAACGACGTGCCTTGTGGGACCTTTTTCCGGTCCTAAGTAGGAGAAACAGTGTTTTCTTGACCATGTTGTTGTTACTGAAAAAAGTAAAAGTGCAAAAACATTTCTTTAGGGTTAGGCTTTGTTGTGGTGTGGGTTAGGGTTAGGGTAAGGGTCAGGGTTAGGGGCTAGACATGAATGGGAGTCAATGGACGGTCCCCACAAGGATAGAAATACAAGACTGTGCGTGTGTGTGTGTGTGTGTGTGTGCGGACAATATCAAAGCACACCACACAATCCAGCTGGATGGTTTGTCTTCCTGTGTGAGGTCTGGTAGAGATGAGAAATCTCTGGAGATTTTCTAAGTCTTTCTGTGTGGCCTGGTTAGGTTGTCAGAGTAACAGAGTATCAGAGCTCCAGCAGTAATGGAAAAATCCAGCAGGTGTGTCTGTTGCCATGGAGACGAGCGGCACTCAGCAGCCCTGACAGTGAATCAGTAGTTTTTCATCCGGTTGGTTGGGGTGAAGAAATGTTTCTCAAGAACCGAGAGGTGAATTTTAAAAGAAAAACATTTTCACTGTGAGCGTCAGAAGACTTTCATGGATTTATCCTGAAGCTTTCATGTCTGTGTGATCATCCGTATAGCGAGAATCAGTTCATAAAAATGTGTGCACTTTTGGTTTTCAGGGAGGAAATCTCTCTAAAAATGCGTTGGAGCACATTCTGCTCTCTCGTTTGGTGGAGACTCCTCAGTTCCCAGCAGCCCTGCTGAGTGAATGGATGACTGTGGCGATTGCTTTTATGCAGCTTTCGATCATGTGGGGTTAGTCTGTTCTCCCCTGTGTGTGCGTGGGTTCCAGGGATGGGAATTGTTAAGAGTTCAGCAATTCCAATTCCATTTTCAATACTGCTTATCGATACGATTCCTTATCGATTCTCATTGAGTGAAAATTAAACAATACCAATGGGTGTTTACATGAACTCTTTAATTTCTTCATCCTGAACAGAGAAAAAAATATCCATGTCATCAAAGCTTTGCAAGCGTCCCAAGTCGCCCCAGTTTCATCTTTTGGTGTGAAATCCAGCCAAACTCCGGAGCTTCTTCCTGACGCCATGTCGGAAAACTCAAAACCAAATTACAGCGGCCTCACACCGGATGCCCGTGCTGTCCAGTCCGGCTCCGGTCCGGCTCCGGTCTGGAATTACCGCAGCTCTGCCACTCACACTTCCTCTGTGCTTCTGCTGTCCGCTGAGGGAGGATGCCAGATCTGCCCCAAACATAATGTTAAAACTGTCCAGCAACAGAAAGAAGCCCAAATCTCCATCTGTGTAGAAAATACATGTTAAAACCATAAAAATCAGATTTGCATAATAAAAAAAATGTGTCACAAGCACATAACCATTTCATCAACACACCCATCGGGTTCAAAAGAAGCCTGATCGTGCAGAAATCTGGCAACACAGCCGCTCCGGTCATAGAGCTATTTTTTGTGCAATTCTGGTGTCGTTTGACTTTCCTACAACGAGTAAGTACATCATTCATTCTTCTTTTAGATCTGGGGACCAGCAGGCCTACACGAGTGCACGAAGCAACCTGAGGAGGCCATCAGAGAGGCCGAGCAGGTACTTCAAAAGTAACAACCGCAGAGGCCCGTGGCAGGGAATGAAGTCCATCACCGGCTACAAGGACAGCCCTGCAGCGACACCCTCCACAGACAGCACCGATCCAGACGCCCTGAACCACTTCTTCGCTCGCTCTGACAGGTGGAGCAGCGACCCGGGAGACACCCTTCAGCCTGCAGCGATGGCGGCGGACCCCCCATACAGCTGCACCAGAACCAGGTCAAGGCAACTCTGCGTAGAGTCAACACGAGGAAAGCCCCTGGTCCAGACAGCGTTTCAGGAAAAATCCTCAAGGACTGTGCAGACCAGCTAGAAGCGGTTTTTACCTCCATCTTCAACCTCTCGCTCCAACAGTCCAAAATTCCCACCTGCCTGAAAACAGCCCCCATCGTCCCAATACCACAGAAGAAGACAGTCAGCTGCCTGAATGACTTTGGCCCAGCTGCTCTCACTCCCATCATCACAAAGTGTTTAGAGAAACTCATCATTTCTCACTTTAGATCCGCCGTCCCTGCTGACCTGGACCAACAGCAGTCTGCTCATCAGGCAGACCGGTCAACAGAAGACGCTGTGATCACAACTGTCCACACAGCCCCGACTCCCCTGGACCAGAGGAACATGTATGTGAGGATGCTGTTTGTGGATTTCAGCTCAGCCTTTAATACTGTTGTTCCCCAAAAACTGGTCAATAAACTGAGCAGCCTGGGCCTGGGCAGCTCACTGTGCGCATGGATAAGGGACTTTCTGAGCAACAGACCACAGCATGTCAGGATGGGGGGCCGCACATCCTCCACCCTCATCCTGAACACGGGGACACCACAGGGATGTGTCCTCAGCCCCCTCCTGTACTCCCTCTTCACCCATGACTGCATCTCCATCCACTCCACCAACACCATCGTCAAGTTCGCCGATGACACCACCGTCGTAGGACTCGTCGCAGACAACGACGAGACGGCCTCCAGAGAGGAGGTCCATCTTCTGGTACGGTGGTGCCACAATAACAATCTGGACCTGAACACCGGCAAAACCAAAGAACTGATTGTGGATTTCAGGAGGACCAAACGCCCGGAGCACCCGGCCCTCTGCATCAATGGAGAGGAAGTAGAGAGGATCAGAGCTTCAGATTCCTCGGTGTGCACATCACGGCTGACCTCACCTGGGCCGTTAACACCTCCTGCCAGGTGGGGAAGGCACAACAGACTCACAAGAAGGCACAACTTTATTTCCTCAGGACGCTGAAGCAGCTCTCCTGCCCCAACAGCTGCTCATCAGCTCCTAAGAGCCCCCCCCCGGAGAGCCTCCTGTCCTGCTGCACAGCGCGGTCCGGCAGCTGGACAGCAGAGGACAGAAGGAACCTTCAGGGTCGTCAGGGCAGCCGGGAAGACCATCGGTATCACACTACCCCCCCTCAAAGACACTTTACTGGCCGCATACAGAAGAAGGCCTCCAACATTGCAGGGGACCCCACACACCCAGGCCACCTCCTGTTCTCCCCCCTCCCCTCAGGAAAAAGATACCAGACTATCAAAAGCCGCACAAACAGACTTAGAAACAGCTTCTACCCACAAGCTGTGAAAGCCATTGCCCCACCACCACCCCTCTCCCGGCCTGATTACCCCCCCCAACTGCCTCCAGCGCCCCCCCAGTCCCCCATATAGCACTGAGCCACTTTACATGTGTGCATTTACCTTGTGTCAGCTCTCCTTTTTGCTCTGCACACCGTTTCACGTTTGCTCTTTTCTTATATTTATATTATATGTATGTATATATGTTTTTATAATGTCCTCACGCTGCCACAGAGGACGCCAAACAATATTTCACTGTACGAGGGGGTACCGGAAAGTTCCCGGACTGTGTTTATAAAATTAAAACAAGAATGATTTCAGATTTCTGGTTGTTGATCTCGCTACAGCATGTTCTTGTGCAGATCTCTGCAAATCATCGTCTCACAAAGTTCCACAGGGAAAGCACAAACAGCGCCAACGTCAGCACAGCAGGACCCCCTTCTTCAGAAAAGCACAAAACAACGGAACACATCACTAAACGCGATCAGCGCGCAAGCATCAGATTTTTTTTTTTTTTTTTTGCTGGGAAAACAGCGTCAGAAACACTCAGCATGGTCCAGGAGGCGTATAAAGACGGTGTCCTGGGGAGAACGCAGGTTTCTGAATGGTATGGCGCTTTAAAAGGGGAGAAATGTCCACTGAAGACCAGCCCCGCTCCGGACGAGCCGCATCCTCAGGCACGCAGGAGAAGATCCGCAAGGATCTTTTTTTTCTGAAAGCCAAACACAGCGAGTCTGAGCCGCCTGGCAGTCTGTTCACCAGGACCACTACATCCAGGTCCTGAGGGGCTCCGAGGAGCAGTGAGGCAGCAGCGTCCGGAGCTTTGGTGGGATGGTGAGTGGTGGCTGCACCACGATAACACGCCGGCGCACCGGGCCCTGCGCGGAATGCAGCTCCTGGAGAAAAACAGGATGACCTGCTGCCTCATCCGCCCTATTCGCCGGACCTAGCACCGTGTGATTTGTTTCTCTTCCAGAGAAAAAAGAAAGAGCTGAAGGGGCAAAGATTTGAGGACGTCGAGGAGGTTAAACAAAAATCGAAAGACGCACTGAACGATATCATTACGCACGAGTTTTCAAACGTCTTTTAAAGCTGGAAAACACGGAAGCAACGGTGTATTCAAACCAGCGGGGATTACTGTGAAGGTGACAGCTTTGAAAAAGTGTTACAATTAAACACATTAAAAGTTATAACCAGTGTCCGTTTTTATTTCCGGTCCTCCCTCGTACATACCTGTTGCCGAACAAGTTTTCATCGTGACAATAAAGATCTATCTATCTATCTATCTATCTATCTATTAGGGATGTGGAGATTAATCGATATCGATCGTGATCGAGATACATACGTGCGAGATACGAGTGTATCGATTCATTCAGTGTGTATCGATGCGATGACGGCTTATAGTCATGATGCATCGTTCGCTGTGTGCCTAATCGGTAATCTTCAAAGTTGCATCGGTTTGTACACGTTGTCCTGCCTTCTGTCTTGAGTTTCCGAGGCGTCTTGAATGCACCATCATTCCCGAAGACGGACGGAAGCCGTATGCGCATGCGCACACACACACACACTGTGCTACAAGCTACAACAACATGGCGGAGTGCAGCAGCGGCAGCGCTACGTTACAAGAGAATCAGATCTTTAAAGACATACTGGAGGATCCTGCGAACCAGTCAGCGCTGTATGGTTCCAACTCGTACTTGGGCAGTCACCATGCCAGTCAATCTGGGAACGCGTTTGCGTGATGACATATCATGTCGAGTCGCCGCCTCTGTGCGCGCTCTTCCGCTCATATGTAGTTCCCAAAGGGTTATTACTGACTGATGAAGAGTCCGACATGATTACAATGTGTTTTAATCCTCTGCTAAAAGACGAAGCTCCAGCTGCGTCGATGTAAACAAACTGACATGCGGCTGACGTGCGCGCTCCCGACAGTCCTCATGGAGGGAGCCGCGCATGCGGCGGAGAATCCTCGAATCGTCTTTTAACGCACCCTCAGAGTTCAAATCCATCGTTTGGAAGTACTATACGTTTTACAAGAAAGATGGAAAACTTGACAAGACGAACGTTGTTTGTAAAGAAGGCCGAGCTTCTGAACTGTCTGGGAGACGGGGAGACGGACGCTGCAAAGCCTCACTTGAAGCCACTCATGGAGAGTGATGTGGTGTTACTGTTACTGTTCCGTTTACACTTACTCTTATAGAAGTCTTTTACTTGTTTTGTTTTACTCTTTTATTGTTACAGGACAGTAATACATAGTAAGTCATACATAGTACTGGTAGAGAGATTACCAGGAATATTTGTTCAGACAATAAGCACTTTTTTGTTCCATTTTCTACTTCTAAGGAATAAACCCAGCCTATTTTAACATACTGAATGAATTGCCATCTTCTTATTTTTTTTGTTTGCTTAATAGATAACATATGATATATTTTTTGCTTCACATTGAACTGCATTTGACTGAACTAGTTTATTAAATCACATCGCAACCAGGTGTATCGCATCGTATCGGGAACAGGGCGAATCATACATCGTATCAGGATGAGGGGTGAATCATATCGTATCGAACTGGGATGGAGGGTGAATCATATCGTTTCATATCAAAAACAGGGATTAATTGTAAGTATCGTATCGGCAGGGATTCAGTGTGTCACAAATTATATCGTATCGTTGGCAGGGCATCGAGATGCATATCTAATCGCCACAGTCATGGAGATCCACACCCCTACTATCTATCTATCTATGTATCTATCTATCTTCTAATGCATGTAGTGATTAGACGGCGGTGTTCTGTATCCTACCAGCAGAGTTAAAATAAACAATGTTAAGACAAAAACACGACACAGACATAGCGCTCCGGAAAAAAAGGATCCTTGCTTAAAGTTGCGTCGTCACACACACAGTGGAACCGATAAGCAGACAAACTCCAGTCACTGGGAACCGGTTCTACAAAAGAAAGGGTTCTGGGCTCCCATCCCTAGTGGGTTCCCTCCGGGTTCTCCGGCTCCCTCCTCTTTCCAGGTGGACCAACCTGCAACCGGCAACGCTGAGCGGATACAGAGAATCAGTCTGTCTGTCCTATAGTATAAATTAAAAAAACAAAAACCTTGCTGTCTTTGGTGCTGCATAAATCAAGTTGAGTTGACCTGAATTGGACCTTGTGGTTTTGGCCCTGATGCTGCAGAACCGGACTGCTTTCCTTCACGTCTGAGTTCTCTGGAGGAGCTCGGCCTGCACTGCTGTTCACAGCAGAAGGTTGAGGCTGGGCTCAGAGGCAGCTGTGGCCGTTCATCCTCCGCCCTGATGGCCGGGATCACGCCGGGCGCTCAGACCCGTCATCAGCTGAAGCCGATTCTGGGCTGACTGAGCCGACTGCTTCCTGCAGTCCAGAAACATGTGTTTGAGGTTAAGTGATGGATCTAAAATTAGCAGTGAGTGTGAACGGCCTGAATGCTCTCAGCTGCCACATCCTACAGTTAGCTCACACTCTACCAGACCAGTGGCAGTACGGCTCTCACCATCATGAATCACAGGATACCAGCAGCGAGCGTCGGCGCCGCTGCTGTCATCCACTCAGTCCTGCTGGAAAAACTTACTTTATCACGTTCTTCTGCTGTAGCGCCGGCTGATTCTATCATGCGTGGATGTAAAGGGTCTGAGTATTGTGAAAAGTGATGTATAAACAAATGATTATTATTGTTCTTATTAGTATTATGATCATCATGCATTGAGACAGTATAAGCATTTGTCAAACATCCAGTAAGAAACCAGACTGAAAGATGGTCACATGCTGCTGCTTACTGATTCTAAACTCCATAAACGTATAAATGTGTGTGTGTGTGTGTGTGTGTGTGTGTGTCTGTGTGTACTCATATTTCTATCCTTGTGGGGACCAAATGTCCCCACAAGGATAGGAAAACCTGCACGATGTGCCTTGTGGGACCTTCTTCCGGTCCTAATGAGGGAAACAGTGTTTTCTTGAACATGTTGTTGTTACTGAAAACAGTCAAAGGTCAAAACATTTCTTTAGGGTTCAGCTGTGTGGTGGTCTGGGCCAGGGTCAGGGTCAGGGTCAGGGTCAGGGTCAGGGTTAGGGGCTAGACATGAATGGGAGTCAATGGAAGGTCCCCACAAGGATAGAAATACGAGACTGTGCGTGTGTGTGTGTGTGTGTGTGTGTGTGTGTGTGTGTGTGTGTGTGTGTGTGTGTGTGTGTGTGTTTGTGTAAATGTATAAAACGTAAATACAGAAAATGGTCAGTTTAAAAAAAAAAACAAAGAAAGGGTCACATTTAGCAGAAATTCAGACGTAAATTTGTCAAATTACAGAAATGGCCAAGCTCGAGCTGCTGGAAATATGAAAAACATAAATATATCGCATTATAAACGATCAATCCAAATGAACGAGAAGGCCTCCAGGTAATTCAGTAGGTGCTGCTGGCGCCTTCTTTTGTTGTCTTCAGAGGGGCAGCTGCACCGCTAACTGCCTCCGTCTGGTGCAGGGGGGGCAGCTGCACCGCTAACTGCCTCCGTCTGGTGTCGGCCGTCTAACAGATCAGTCCTGTGGACCATCTTGGCATTCATCCCCCGTCCTCTGGCTTTAGGGTCCCATGTCCCCCTCCGTCCCCCGTCCTCTGGCTTTAGGGTCGCCTTGGACTTGCGACGAGGCTGTCCCCCTCCGAGGGGCCGACCGCTTCTGCTGGTTCCCCCCTGAAGTGGAGACGGACCGGGGTCCACTGTTGGATGTCCAGGGTTGGGGGGACAGACAAGTCTCTCTTCTGGCTGTCATCCCCAGAAGAACGGGCTCCGGAGAGGCTCCACCAGGACTCTGTCCTTCAGAAGCTCGTCCCCGTCCCCGTCCAGACCCCTGCTGTAACTCACTCTGTAGCTGAGTGGCAGTGAACTGCTGCTGCTGCTGCTGCTGCTGCTGCTGCTGCTGCTGCTGGAGCTGCTGCTGCTGCTGCTGCTGCTGCTGCTGGAGCTGCTGCTGCTGCTGCTGCTGCTGGAGCTGCTGCTGCTGCTGCTGCTGCTGCTGCTGGAGCTGCTGCTGCTGCTGCTGCTGCTGCTGGAGCTGCTGCTGCTGCTGCTGCTGCTGCTACTGCTGGAGCTGCTGCTGCTGCTGCTGCTGCTGCTGCTGCTGCTGGAGCTTCTGCTGCTGGAGCTGCTGCTGCTGCTGCTGCTGCTGGAGCTGCTGCTGCTGCTGCTGCTGCTGCTGGAGCTGCTGCTGCTGCTGGAGCTGCTGCTGCTGCTGCTGCTGGAGCTGCTGCTGCTGCTGGAGCTGCTGCTGCTGCTGCTGCTGCTGCTGCTACTGCTGCTGCTGCTGCTGCTGCTACTGCTGCTGCTGCTGGAGCTGCTGCTGCTGCTGCTGCTGCTGCTGGAGCTGCTGCTGCTGCTGGAGCTGCTGCTGCTGCTGCTGCTGCTGCTGCTGCTGCTGCTGCTGCTGGAGCTGCTGCTGCTGCTGCTGCTGCTGCTGCTGCTGCTGCTGCTGCTACTGCTGCTGCTGCTGGAGCTGCTGCTGCTGCTGCTGCTGCTGCTGCTGCTGCTGCTAGAGCTTCTGCTGCTGGAGCTGCTGCTGCTGCTGCTGCTGCTGCTGCTGGAGCTGCTGCTGCTGCTGCTGCTGCTGGAGCTTCTGCTCCTGGAGCTGCTGCTGCTGCTGGAGCTGCTGCTGCTGCTGGAGCTGCTGCTGCTGCTGCTGCTGCTGGAGCTGCTGCTGCTGCTGCTGCTGCCGTCCAATGTCCTCGTTAACTGTTCACTCTCTTCTTTTTATTCAGTTACTGGCTGCTGTGTCAACCAAAGTGTTACCACTGTGAGGCAATACATGGAATATCTGGCCCGGCCCGGCCCGGCCCCGTCCCGTCCCGTTCCGTCCCGTCCCGTCCCATCTTGTCTTGTCTTGTCTTGTCTTGTCTTGTCTTGTCTTGTCTTGTCCTGTCCTGTCCACTCTTGTCCAGTTCTGTCTCGTTTGGCTCTGTCCTGAAAATACCGCTGTATAATCACAGTTAAGGTCTGAGTGTAAATGCCAAACGTTCTTTAATCAGCAGATCCAGATCTACAGAGCTGTTCTCACATTGACAGAAAACCAGGGACTTTGTGGGATATGAAAGATAAAAACACGATGAACGTCCACACATCTATAAATAATGAATGGATGAATATGGCTTTAATGAAACTAGCTTCCAATCAAATCAAAGTAAAGCTGAGTGTGAGGAGAAGCTGTGAAGACCAGAGCGCAGCTCGGGATCCTGCAGCTGGCAGATAATTACTGCTGAAACGGTTAAATTAACCCTTTTACTTTTAACAACAACCGTTAAACGGAACAGACTCTGGCTGTTTGAATTAGAATGACTGTTTTCTGTGTGTATTTGTAGATTGTTCTGAAGCTCGTCAGGCCGGACTAAACCCCGGAAACATTCTCAGCTCTGTCCCTGATTGTCACAGTCGTTTCATGGATGGCGGTGCTGTTTGCCAGGAGGGTGTCCAGCCTGTACCTCCGCTGTGGGCCGCCGCCGCCGCCAGCGCTGCCAAGACGGTGAATTACCAACGCTAATCCCGCCGGCTGCAGCCGCGGATCTGACATCGGAGAACAAAAGCTCTATTTCCACAGTCTGACGGAGGCACAGGCGCAGCGCAGCTTTAGCAGGGACCGCAGGGTCCTGCCCAGGAGGCCACACACACACACACACACACACTTTCTGCAGAGATGATAAGGAAATTCTGCACACGAGGAAAGTAACAAAAGAAGACATATATTGTGGGGACGGGTCAGAATTTAAATACTGCAGCTTTTCAAGGAAAACAAAGAGACAACATGAAGACGACCCCGCCTCCGAACCGCCGCTCAGAGGGGACCGATGGTGCAAAAGGTCAGATCTGGCCAATAGCCTGACATGAGCAGATAAAGAAAACCCTATATATAATCAAGCACACATTTCATTCCCCGAAATATCAGAGCAACACCAAAAACCCTCCAACTACACCCAGTCCAGCAACATGTGGAGCCTAAGATCTGATCCCGAGAGAAACGAGAAAACACTCCCTCATTTTATAACTGAGCAAAGGAAGTGGCTCAAAAGGTTGAAATTCAGAACAGGTGCGAGAAGAGAAGCATCGCTTCACTTGACTGCAAACAAAATACTGTTAATAAAACTTAGACAATGAAGTACAAGACCTCCTGTGGTCCAGGTCTAGACTCCTCAGACCTCCTGTGGTCCAGGTCTGGACTCCTTAGACCTCCTGTGGTCCAGGTCTGGACTCCTCAGACCTCCTCTGGTCCAGGTCTGGACTCCTCAGACCTCCTGTGGTCCAGGTCTGGACTCCTCAGACCTCCTGTGGTCCAGGTCTGGACTCCTCAGACCTCCTGTGGTCCAGGTCTGGACTCCTCGGTGCTCCGACCCCGGGTCGGTGGGGGTTAGGGGGAGTGGTCTGTGGTGCTGTGCCGCTGCTCCCGCCTCCCCCCTCTGCACAGGGGCTCCGGGTTCCGGTGATTGCTCCGTGGGCCGGTATGAAAGCCAGATGCTCTGGGTGGTCGTCGCCGCCGCCCCTCTCCTCTGCCGCTGCACCTGATGGCGTCCTCCTGCGGCGGCCCGTTCCTGCTCGCCGGCTGCGGGCTCCTGTCGGCCTGACGCCGTCCACCGTGCACTTTTGAGTTATGGATCTGGATCTTTTGTGTACTTTATTCCTTTAAACACTTCCTTTTACGCAGGTTACCCGGTCTCTGTCTCCCTGGTTTTGTTGCGGCTCTGAGCCGGCCGGAACATCAGACCTCCTCTGGTCCAGTCCTGCTGGTCCAGGTTGTGGTCTTCACCAGATGTTAGTGAAGCTCCCAGATGTTGTTCTTCACCACAGGTTGGATCCAGAGCTTCTTTGACTTCCTGTCGTCTTCTGTCTCCTCCATCCAGCCTGTCCATTGACCTCTGACCTCTGTCTGCTCGCTGCAGATCTTCTGTGGTTCTCTGGAAGCAGGAGACGGTTGAAGTGAAGACTCGGCAGAGCGGACTCAGACCGGCAGCCGTGGCGGCTCAGCGTCGGAGACACGACTGTCCTCCAGTTTGGCCCCCCTGGTCGGCGGACTCCCTCCAGGCTGAGACGTTAACAAGCTTCTCTTTCAGTATGTGTTCTGTCACTTCAGGATTTTTTAGTGATCTTGAATTCTGACAAAGCCTCTGTTCTGGACAAAGCCCCGCTGAGCAGCAGACCCGCCGCTGCGGCGGAGCCGGGAGTCCTGGAGGAGCTGAGGGCTCAGCCTGCCGCTGCTGGACGTCTCTGGGAACGGATCCCGCGCTGCGCTGGCAGGAGTTAATTCAGCGTGGCGCAGATATCCTGCTCCGCCGTACCTGTTTTGATATCGATGTAAATGGTGTGTTTGAAGGCTGCAGGAAACATGATTTCTCCATACCATTTGTTGCTGCAACAGATGGATTTTCCCCCCTCCAGGATCTGAATGAAGCAAAGGAACATTCAGGATGTAATTACCTTCCGCAGACATCGTCACGCTGCTGTCAGGAATTCAATATGCTCCCATGACACCGCTGCTGCACTGCAGCGGCCAGAAGAAATGTTTGTTTGTGTCCAGGGAAGAGGGCGAGGAGCCGTTCATCACCACCAGCTGGAACTCCCGGCCTGTGCTCGGAGAGGTCGACACACACTCCCCCGACACCAAGGCGCTCCTCACACACTGTTTGTAATGGCTGTGTGGGATTTTGTCGCAATATATTTTTTATTCTTATTAACTGCTCGGGTGCAATTTATTTTCCTCTCAGGCGATGGAGGAGGCTGGGAGAGAGGGCGGCTCTGGTCGCAGCTGATAAGCCGGCGCTCACACGAGGCCCGCTGGCGGCACGAGATTTACCACCCAGACAATGTCCACCAGGTCAGACGCACACGGGCTCACACACCAGGCACACACACCCGGCACACACACCAGGCACACACACCAGGCACACACACCAGGCTAACACACCAGGCACACACACCAGGCACACACACCCGGCACACACACCAGGCACACACACCAGGCACACACACCAGGCTAACACACCAGGCACACACACCCGGCACACACACCAGGCACACACACCAGGCACACACACCAGGCTAACACACCAGGCACACACACCAGGCTAACACACCAGGCTAACACACCAGGCACACACACCAGGCACACACACCAGGCTAACACACCAGGCACACACACCAGGCACACACACCAGGCTAACACACCAGGCACACACACCAGGCACACACACCAGGCTAACACACCAGGCACACACACCAGGCTAACACAACCGGCACACACTGAAGAACGTCTGTTTCTAAAACCTGGTCTACCATTAAAAAAAACAAACGATGTGATAATCAGCAGCAGCAGTAGCAGGAGTAGCAGTAGTAGTAGTAGCAGTAGTAGTAGCAGTAGTAGCAGTAGTAGTAGCAGTAGTAGTAGCAGTAGTAGCAGTAGTAGTAGCAGTAGTAGTAGCAGTAGTAGCAGTAGCAGTAGCAGTAGCAGTAGTAGTAGCAGTAGTAGCAGTAGCAGTAGTAGCAGTAGTAGTAGCAGTAGTAGCAGTAGCAGTAGTAGTAGCAGTAGTAGTAGCAGTAGTAGTAGCAGTAGTAGCAGTAGCAGTAGTAGTAGCAGTAGTAGCAGTAGTAGTAGCAGTAGTAGCAGTAGCAGTAGCAGTAGTAGTAGCAGTAGTAGCAGTAGCAGTAGCAGTAGTAGTAGCAGTAGTAGCAGTAGCAGTAGTAGCAGTAGTAGCAGTAGCAGTAGCAGTAGCAGTAGTAGCAGTAGCAGTAGTAGTAGCAGTAGTAGCAGTAGCAGTAGTAGCAGTAGCAGTAGCAGTAGTAGCAGTAGCAGTAGTAGTAGTAGCAGTAGTAGTAGCAGTAGTAGCAGTAGCAGTAGCAGTAGTAGTAGTAGCAGTAGTAGTAGCAGTAGTAGCAGTAGCAGTAGGAGTAGCAGTAGTAGCAGTAGTAGCAGTAGCAGTAGTAGCAGTAGCAGTAGTAGTAGCAGTAGTAGCAGTAGCAGTAGTAGTAGCAGTAGTAGCAGTAGTAGCAGTAGCAGTAGTAGCAGTAGCAGTAGTAGTAGCAGTAGTAGCAGTAGCAGTAGTAGTAGCAGTAGTAGCAGTAGCAGTAGTAGTAGCAGTAGTAGTAGTAGCAGTAGTAGCAGTAGAAGTAGTAGTAGCAGTAGCAGTAGTAGTAGCAGTAGTAGCAGTAGTAGCAGTAGTAGCAGTAGCAGTAGTAGCAGTAGCAGTAGTAGTAGCAGTAGTAGCAGTAGCAGTAGTAGTAGCAGTAGTAGCAGTAGCAGTAGTAGTAGCAGTAGTAGTAGTAGCAGTAGTAGCAGTAGAAGTAGTAGTAGCAGTAGCAGTAGTAGTAGCAGTAGTAGCAGTAGTAGCAGTAGTAGCAGTAGCAGTAGTAGTAGCAGTAGTAGCAGTAGTAGTAGTAGTAGCAGTAGTAGCAGTAGCAGTAGTAGTAGCAGTAGTAGTAGTAGCAGTAGTAGCAGTAGCAGTAGTAGTAGCAGTAGTAGCAGTAGCAGTAGTAGTAGCAGTAGTAGCAGTAGTAGTAGTAGTAGCAGTAGTAGCAGTAGTAGTAGTAGTAGCAGTAGTAGCAGTAGCAGTAGTAGTAGCAGTAGTAGTAGTAGCAGTAGTAGCAGTAGCAGCATCTGTCTGAGTGACTCGTAGAATGTGTCTTACTTTAACCAGGGCAGCAGAGGACGAGGGTCTGGTTTCCCCTCTGAGGTGCAGAAACAGAGACTCTGACTCCAGCCCCCCCTGCACCTCCATCAGTAGAGACTCAGTCCAGGGCCTGAAGCCACAGAAGAGCTCTACATCGTCTGACCGATGGCTGAAGGGTCCCTGGACCCAGACCACATGGTTGCTGTTGGGTGGGACGGGGGCACTTGGACAGGTGGTCCCTGCTGTACCGGACTGCTGTGGTGAATCAGAGCCCTCTTGTGGACTGGCTGGTCTGCCTCCACCCCCACATATAGCTGTTCATGTCTGCATGTATTTTGCTGTTGTGCTTTGAGGGGCTGAGGGGACACGGTCCACTATGGAGGGTCTACATCATGGGGATCTTTGCGGTTTCTCCTGGATGCTGTCCCCTTGGACTGGATGGAGCGTGGGTCCTGGTCCCTGTCTGTCACACTGGATCATGTCCTCTGGGGTTGTGCACGTGCACTGCCACTCCCTCTGTTGGAGGTTGCGGCATTCTGGGTTATTTGCGTTGAAGGTGGTGTTTCAGAGGGAACTTGTTGCTGAGGACAGGGCGTTGACCTGCCCGGTGTCTTTCAGGGCAGGTTTCAGTGCTGTGGTGCTCACGAGTGGCTGTCCCTGTCTGTCCTGACAGCAGACGTTGGACGGGGAGTCCGTGCATGGTCACGGGGAATGTTTCTGCGGTCAGCGTATTGACGGAAACGTGAGGATTGCTCCATCAGGTGCTGGGCACCGTGCGGCCTGGTGTCTGCTCCTGACCTGAACACAAACCCTGTGCAGCGGAGGTGTTGACCCTGTCATGGTGAACTCACCGGGCCGTCAGACACGAAGCTGTGTGCTCTTCTGTGGACCGAGTGTCAAAGCGGAGATCACAGCTGACGTAGTGCGTTCACCAGAGAGAGGTTGTGTTGGCAGTGCCATCCAGGAACAGTGGGAGGTTTGAACTCGCTGCCTTGGCGCTGTTGCATGCTGCCTCTGCTAACTCCTTACAGTTATCACTCGATGTGGAGGGTAAGAAGAAAATGCTCCAGCTGTGGCGACTTCAGCATCTGGGTGGCCTCAGTGCAGAATGTTGATGATGTTCATGATGGTGCCATCCTTCACTCACTTGATTTCTGTCAGAGAAGAGCCTGAGGATGGGCTGCAGCTCACTGTCCCCTGTGAGTGGCTGACCAGAACCATGCTAACAGGCTAACATGTCACTGCAACGCTACAATAATACCCCTTTTCCCACTGGCCCAAACACCCGTTTACACCCCGCTAATACCCGGCTCCTCGTGGCAGTGGGAATGGGTTTAAGCCTTTCGACCCGGGTCGATCGACCCCGCAAACGACCCGGGTTTTAATCGGCTTGCCTCCGCTCGGCTTCAGCGGGAAAAGCCTGCCCCGTGTCGATGCTGTGATTTACGTGATGACGTCACCGTAGCGTGGCTACGCTAGCACGCCAGTTGTTTATGGACACAGCGTGAGACATCCGTCATCAAGATGGCCCAGCATTGGCAAGATATTAGGTGCGTTGGACGTGAGAAAGCCAGAGGCAGACTTTTAAGACTTCTGAGCCGCCCCGCCCAGATTTGGCCCGGCGTCACTGATACGTAGGACCTACGTAGGGCATCGAAAACTCACAAGACCCGAACGAGATCGGCCACAGAGGAGCCGTGTGAGCTGCTGGAGAGCAACTCACCGCTGCCTGGCCCAGCGCTCTGGTCCATACAGGCAGGGGATTGGACCCCAGCCCTCTCCTCATCAATGATAACATGCTTCATTTGCATAAATACACCCCCCCCCCCCCCCCCCCCCCCCCCCACGGTGGGAGTCATGAGAAACACAAACATGGAGAGCCACAGGGTTGTCTGAGTTGGAGGCAGACTTATAACTCCGCCCCACAGCTGTGCCGTCTACTTCATCTAGCTCCGCCTACCTCTGGCTTTGCCATCGTGAACGCACCTGTTGACAGGCTCATGACCGGGTTCTGCTCTGCTCTGCTCTGGAGAGAGCCTGAACATGCATAGAGCCTCTGTCGGACTGAACCACTCTGCGGCTCAGGGCCTCTGTTGGACTGAACCACTCTGTGGCTCCGGGCCTCTGTTGGACTGAACCACTCTGCGGCTCCGGGCCTGTCGGACTGAACCACTCTGCGGCTCCGGGCCTCTGTCGGACTGGACCACTCTGTGGCTCCGGGCCTGTCGGACTGAACCACTCTGCGGCTCCGGGCCTGTCGGACTGAACCACTCTGCGGCTCCGGGCCTGTCGGACTGGACCACTCTGTGGCTCCGGGCCTGTCGGACTGAACCACTCTGCGGCTCCGGGCCTGTCGGACTGGACCACTCTGTGGCTCCGGGCCTGTCGGACTGAACCACTCTGCGGCTCCGGGCCTGTCGGACTGAACTGAGGATGAGAAATTAGAGGCAAAGGTAAATATGTAGATTGTCATTTTTAACAGTGTCTGGTGTGAAATGAATGAACCATATTTTGATGAAGTGAACATATTCAGAAGGGCGTCAGGAAGCTCTCCTCTCCGCTAGGTGGCCTGTCGAGGCAGCCACATCTGTAACGCTGGAAACAGGAGAAACAGTAGGGTGTGTTACTCTGGGAACGCACAATGGTTAGGTCAAGGTTCAACTTTTACAGCTGTCTCCTCATTTAAAACCTGTTTTTATTCCACTGAGCAAAGCAGGCAGCATGGAGACACGTTTCACAGTAAAGGATTACTGCCTGGAATCCATCGAATCTGAACTTCAGTGTAAATGTAGTTCCTCGAAATGTTTGTCACAGTGTGTGACTGTCTACGCTCACTGAAATCAATGTATACATATTTTAACAAAGAGCCGAGGCCAGACGCCATGATACTCAGAGAGCTCCTCCACCCGCCTCCTCCACCTCCTCCTCCTCCTCCTCCTCCACCTCCTCCACCACCTCCTCCACCTCCACCACCTCCTCCACCTCCTCCTCCTCCTCCTCCTCCACCTCCACCTCCTCCTCCTCCTCCTCCTCCTCCTCCACCTCCTCCTCCTCCTCCGCCTCCTCCACCCGCCTCCTCCACCTCCTCCTCCTCCTCCTCCTCCACCTCCTCCTCCTCCTCCTCCACCTCCTCCTCCTCCTCCTCCTCCTCCTCCTCCTCCTCCACCTCCTCCTCCTCCTCCTCCTCCTCCTCCACCTCCTCCTCCTCCTCCTCCTCCTCCTCCTCCACCTCCTCCTCCTCCTCCTCCTCCACCTCCTCCTCCTCCTCCTCCTCCTCCTCCTCCACCTCCTCCTCCTCCTCCTCCTCCTCCTCCTCCTCCACCTCCTCCTCCTCCTCCTCCACCCGCCTCCTCCACCTCCTCCTCCTCCTCCTCCTCCACCTCCTCCTCCTCCTCCTCCTCCTCCTCCTCCACCTCCTCCTCCTCCACCTCCTCCTCCTCCACCACCTCCTCCACCTCCTCCACCACCTCCTCCACCTCCTCCACCTCCTCCTCCTCCTCCTCCTCCTCCTCCACCTCCTCCACCACCTCCTCCTCCACCTCCTCCTCCTCCACCTCCTCCTCCTCCTCCTCCTCCTCCTCCTCCACCTCCTCCACCACCTCCTCCACCTCCTCCTCCTCCTCCTCCTCCGCCGGCGGAGCCTCCTGTTAAGGAGGAGGCCGGACGCGGCGGCGTAGCGATGAGAGAAAACTCCAGCCTGCAGCTCGCGGTGAGCGGCGCCGAGATGCGTCTGAAGTGGAAGAAGCACCGCGGCGTCGGGACATGACAGCCAATCCATCAGAGAAATGGAGGCTGTCTAAAGCGCCAAGGACAGAGCGCCGGCAACTTTTATAAATAGTTGTGCCTTTTAAGGGAAATTGGAAGTTGTCAGACACATGCCATCTGCATTTTTTTGAGAATATCTCCAATGGAGGCAGTCTTTGAGCATGACTGAAACATCATCATATAGGAAGCGGCGGGGCTGAGAGCCTATCTGGAAAGGACTGCATCTCTAAGAGGAGTCTATTTCAGCGGCTCCGCTGATGAATACCGGCCCCGTGACATCTATTAACCTTGCTTACACTCGCTGTTTGTGTGTGAGTGTGTGAGGAGCTGTGAACGAGTGTGTGAGTCGCTGTGTTGAGAGAACATCTGTCTTCTGGAGGACAGCTCCAAAAAAGCAAATCCTCTAAACGACGGGACCTCGATAGCAGGAGTCCAGGGTCAGAACGGGGAGGTCCTGCTGTCTTGATGGAAACACACACAGCCGAGCCGGGAGCCCGACGGGGAGAAGAACCCACAGAAAGAGGTGAAGGTCCTGTGAAGGTCGCGCCTTTTAAAACTACAACGAAGAAGCCACACTCACTGTAAACCAGGTCAGCAGCCCAGCACACACCCCTGCAACGGCCAGCTCAGGGGCGCGGTCTTCATCCATCCATCATCCATCCATTTATCGTCCATCCATCATCCATCCATTTATCGTCCATCCATCATCCATCCATCATCCATCCATTTATCGTCCATCCATCATCCATCCATCATCCATCCATTTATCGTCCATCCATCATCCATCCATCATCCATCCATCATCCATCCATTTATCGTCCATCCATCATCCATCCATCATCCATCCATTTATCGTCCATCCATCATCCATCCATCCGTCCGCAGAGAGGCTGCTCTGAGCCTGGGTCTGCAGGTTTCCTGTCCTCGGGCTCTTCCTGCTCTCTGCTGGGTTCTCTCTCAGGTCTCTTGGACTGACTGTTGTCATTTAATAACTGAAGCTGAATTGAACCGAAAAGGCTCTGTGCTCCAGCCCGTCAGGTACTTCTGGTTTCCGTCACTTATCCTTGTTACTAAATAAAATGTCAAGGATGCTTCAGAAGTTTGAGAAGACGGAGCGTGGTTGGAGGTGAGGAGGCGCAGTCTGCTGGTAAAACCGCTTGAAACAGCATTAAGCTCCACACCAAGTTGTTTGGAGATGAGATGTTTTGTCCTGATTTGCAAAGGAGAAGCTGGAAGTGTGATGAAACCGTGTTCAGGCCAGGAAGAGTTCAGACCGGAGTTCACTGAAACGTTATTGAGCAGTCAGACATCCAGCCCTGCTCATCTGACTGAATCATCACATTTGTTTCAGATAAAAACGAGACGCTCTTAAACTCAGTTTCTTCTGCCTGCCCGGGAGTCATTTTTCAGCGGTGAATAATTTACTGCTCAAACACTTGGCCCGACGCTGCCGGCGGACGGCGTCACTTTCTGCCTCCTGCAGACGGAAATGAAATGTAAGAGCAGTGAAAGATAAACGCAGAACATCGCCGTCCTGTGATTTACGCCACGTGAAGGAATAAATATTTCAATTTAAATGCAAACGCGCGGAGGTGGCGGAGGCCAAATAGATCACACAGACATTTCACTCTCCTGATTCATAAATAAAAGCGCCGGTAATCGCTCCTGTTCAAATGAGAGTTAAAACAGCGGACGGGTCTCTGCCGTTCCATTTCCTAAACTCTCTGTTATTCTTGCTCTGGCTGTAATTGCGTCTGTCCTGCGGCTCATCGGGCTGACGGATGTCTGGGTCGGATCGCTTTCTCCACACCCTCAGCTCGTCCCGCCTCTGCTCCTAGATCAGGTTCACATCTGTCCCCATTCAGTCTGATGGCTGCAGGGATTTCAGCGTGGATTCACTCCAGATGCACAGCGCAGCAGACGCTCCGCAGCCTTTCAAAACCGAAACGCCGACACATTCCAACCGCCGACACTCTGCTGATGAGGACGACCCCGCAGGGGCCGACAGGCCCTGCAAACCCAGCAGCGTCTACTGGTCACATGACACACCAGGACCCTGGAGGGTCCACCTCGAGGTGCTGGACACAGTCCCAGGACACTGTGGACGAGGACAGGACAGGTAAGGACAGGGACACCTGGACAGGTGAGGACAGGTGAGGACAGGTGAGGACAGGTGAGGACCCCGGAGCCCCACTAGTCCTGGCTCATGACTTCTCCCGGTGTGGTGGAGTTTCTCAGTCATGGATGCACAATTGAAAGAAATCAGCACCATGGGACAGTGACAGCTGGAAATACCTTCCTGCCAAACAACAATCCTGGTCCAGGCCGATCAACCAGGGAGGCAAAAGACAATCAGTGGCCGCAATGTGTCCAATCAAGCTAAACTAAGAAAAGAAAGAAAAACCATTAAAATCAGCAAAACATTGAACACAACAATAAAACACTGAACATCTGGTCGTTCTCAACATCATCAATCAGTCATCAATGTCAGTGTTAGTTTGTTAGTAAGTTAGTTTGTCAGTCGTAACACAGTCACAGTCACATTCACCCAGATTCAGTTGAGCAGATATTTCCAAGGTTAAAGTAAAACCACAGAACATGGCTTCACACCCCGACCCCCTGCTGACAGGCACTCTGTGCTTTATTCACCAGCAGCAGAATGTGACACATGTACCACGCATCCACCGTCCTGCACCAAAACCTGCTGCAGTGATAATCTCTGCTGGAGCATCAGCTGCTCTCAGACTGTTTAGGAGCCCAGGAACCCAGTCAGGAGTCTGCAAGAGAAACAAGCATCAGGGTGAAACCGTGATCCATGATCCGAACCAGAATACCTGTAGAGAACCGTCCTTTCTCCTGGAATAGAGATGACAGGGCGGTCTGTAGCCAGGTAATCCCAGACCAGAGGCTGATGTTTAGTCTTCCTCCAGATGTTGACCCTCCTGTGACCTGGTCTCTGTTCACTCCAGTCCTGCAGAAACATCCTTGTGTGGTTGTTCTGAACACAGAGTCTACAGCTGCAAACCAAACATCCAGTGACGACAGCATTCTGCCAGACCTAGAAAAGACAACGTCTCCTCCCTTAGTCTGTAGCAGCAGATTAGACCACAGTCCAGGTCTTCCCGAAGACCAGGACCGGTTCTTCTCCTCAGAACATGTCGAAGGAACGTCACTTTCAGCTGCAGCTGGGCTCAGGATGCTCGGTGGCCTCCCTCAGGAAGACGGTTCGGGAGTAGAACAGTGTCAGGCTCTTCAAGCTTCCTTCAACCTGTTGGTGTGAAAACATCAACCTCATACTGTATCAGAGTTCCACCTGACAGGTCCAGATCCAGATCCCCTCACTGCCGATGCACAAACTCCCAGACCAGAGACAAAGTCCTGGGCCAAATGTGAAGCAGTATTTACCTTTTTAGGTGAATGCAGGTAAATATTGCCTTTCAGGATCCAATCTGAGTGAAAATAATGCAGCAGACAGGTCAGACAGGTCAACGACTGGACAGCAGCATGAGTCAGAGGTCCAAAAGACAAAATGATTTTAAAATCAGCAGATTGTGGAGTAGCAGATAGTACAGTTCAGCTGATTTCTATAACATCTTGGAAAAATGTCCACCCATCAGGTCCTCCTCATCTTGGTGTAGAAAGAGTCGGTACGCCGTTATCACGGTAGATGTTCTTGCTTCGTAATCAAACCCACCGCCTCCACAGCCTCCTCCCAGCAGCCACCAGGAGCAGCCGTCTCCAAGAATGCGTCCACTGCTTCCGCAGTCACATCTCCTCTCCTGTATGGAAAGTCTCAGCAGAACAGAAGGACAGAGAATCACCACACATGTCATCATCATAGAAAAACAATTTCCTCACTAAAATCTGAGTTTCGTCACTCCTGTGTGTGTGTGTGTGTGTGTGTGTGTGTGTGTGTACTTCCCGCCGCTGACAGAGCTCCCCCTCCTGGCTGGCTGGTGCAGTGCAGCTGGCCGTGAGGATCGGGGCTGTGGATCGGAGCGGCGAGCGCCTGTACAGGACTTTATCACAAAACAAACACTCAAGAGAGAAAAACACATCAGTATATTATGGTTATTTTTGTCTATCAAACAGTGTGCCTGGTGGACCTTCGTCTCCATTCTCTCACTACTGCTGATATTTTCTCTGGATTGTTTCCTGTTCAGGGTCCTCGGCTCCTCGGCAGTCTGATGAGGAGGAACCACTTATGTGGTGGCTCAGCGCCATGTCTCCCCAATGGAAGTGAGGAGCATGGGAATGTGTGTGTGTGTGTGTGTGTGTGTGTGCGCGTGTGTGTGTGCGTGCGTGTGTGAGTGTGTCTGTGCGTGCGTGCATGCGTGTGTGTTGGTGTGGTTATACAGGATTTCTGATTTGGTTTTCTGGGTTATTCCTTCATGCACTTGTTTTGTTGAGTTCTTGTTCTGAACGTGAAGAGCGCCTCATAATAAAGTTGGATTAGATCTGATTTGGCAGCAGTGTGCCGCGAACAATCAGAGAGCAGGATTTACAGGGAGCAGTGATGGCTCTGGTCCTGATGAGACCTGGTCCAGGACCATCCATCATGGAGCCCGGATGGCGGGGATCTTCCCCCGAGCGCGCCGGCCCATCCGTCTTCCTGCTTCCACGTATCACCATCAGTCCACACCGATTTATTTTAATTGTCTCTTATTTGCTAAACTGGCAAAGTCGACGGAGGACGAGAGAAACAAGCAGGGTTTTGTGAAAATGAGCCAAGATACAAACAGCTGCATGTTTCCAGAGGAACCTCCTCCCTTCTTCAAGACAGGAAAACCGTTGAGCTGCCCAGGAGCGGCAGGAGAAGCAGCAGAAGCTTTATTTTGATCAGGTAAACAACAAAAGTGAAGTATCAGCAAGTAAAGAAAGAACAGCATCACATCCAGTTACATCGGCAGAGCAGAAGAGACGAAGCCTCGGCTCTCTGACCGTCTGAGCTCAGGTCTGACCGGAGACTGGAGCTTTACCGGGCTCGCCTGTCCCACCAGCTCAGCGCTCCAATAAGGTGTGGATGAACATGGCGGCTGAAACCCATCGTCATACACGTCATGCACTGTAATAGTCGTGCTTCACAAGCCCCGCCCACTGAGGTCAAACAGGAGAACCGTGGCCCCGCCCACTGAGGTCAAACAGGAGAACCGTGGCCCCGCCCACTGAGGTCAAACAGGAGAACCGTGGCCCCGCCCACTGAGGTCAAACAGGAGAACCGTGGCCCCGCCCACTGAGGTCAAACAGGAGAACCGTGGCCCCGCCCACTGAGGTCAAACAGGAGACCCGTGGCCCCGCCCACTGAGGTCAAACACAGGAGAAACGTTGGCAAAAAGGTTTCCGAGCTGGAAGTTGATCCTCAGGTCTGAGGTGGAGGTAAATCAGGACGAGCTCTTTGGAAGAATAAAAACTGGAATTCAAGGAGCCAGAAACACTGTCTGGAAGAAGATCACAGCAGCAGTGAACAGCATCACCGTGGACGAACGGACACCGGCTGAGGTCTGAATGAAGTAAAGGTGGTTTAATTTAACCCTGTCAGTATTGATGATTACACATAATGAGGCTGACACGTTACACAGGCCACATTTTGAGTCTTTCATTTAACGACGTCTCAGAGCCAGACAGCAGCGGCACAACGGCCAGGTGTCCTCCTCAGGGCGGTGACGGCCCCACTGAGACACATCCAGTGAAAGGGTCTGGACCCGGGGCCGAGCTGGACCCGGCACCTGGGCTAATGCCATCTTGTCCCTGTGCTGGACCCAGACCGGCCATCATCACTCAGACATCCTGGAGAGACAAACAGAAATATCCTCTTTATTCGCTGCAGTAGTGACCAGGCTTTAGGCAATCAATAATCAATCACACACTGAACAGTAAGGACAATTTAAATGGACAAGATCTGTGAAAAACTACACCTGCATTTCCAGTTTATTCAATGCTAACGGGCCGTGAAGCATTAAAAACCTAAAATAACAGGCCAATCTGCGTATCTGTCTGTTGCCTTAACAGGCTGTGTGCCACAGAATTTGTTGCAGTTTGGGGTCCAAATTTCCCGCGCAATTGTGGGGATGTGACGTAAATTGACGCTGCATGCGCGCTGCCGAACAGGAAGAACATGGCCGCCGTGAACACGGACTCAAACGCTGCATCCCTGGTGCAGTGCTGTGAAGACGGACAGTCTGTAAAAGCCTCACGCCTGGTTCGGAAGCGGCAGCACCGCACACCGAGTTTCGGATCGGCGCCCCGGTTAACCTATCTGACGGTTCGTACAGGAGGCGCTCTGCAGCGCGCCGCTCTGCTCTATTTTCTCCCCGAGCGCCGAGAGCGCCATTTGTCAAGCTGGATCAACAGATCGCACCAGATAGAAAGTCGGGAACGGAAAATACGAGAGAATCTGGTCAATTTTCAAGATAAAATAAAGTAAAATAACACAAATTCTGTTGCTTTTTGGTTTTCCTTTTCAGATAAACACACACACACACACACAGGAAGAGGGGGCGAGAGAGAGAGGGGGGTAGAGATTCAGGTGATGTCCAGGCGCAGTTCACCAACAAGATGATGGAAAACACCGTGCTGCTTCCTTCTTTTATTGACTGGATGAACCCAGAAGAGAGCAGGACTCTCCTCCTCTCCACGGGCTCAGTCCATGTCTCCGGCGCGCAGAGCACAGCAGAAAAGGCTTCCGGCGGTGCCTCGGCGTCCTGTGTGAACCAGGCGTCAGTATGCTTCCCCGTCACAGCGACGCCGTTCCCACGCCGTGTACGTAGCACCCCACGCCGCGCCGTAGCAGTGAAATTGCAGAGGAGGGTGTTCCCTTGACGCAGAAGCAAGATATGTTCAGTAGCGGCATAGGAACGATGTCGCTGCGACGGGGAAGCATACTGAGGCCTCACGCTAGGACTTGACGCGCACCGGAAGTGTTTGTGCGCTCCTGTGCTGCCTTGGCTGGTGGCTGCAGTTCCCCACAGCGCCTATCGCGGCAGTACTGAGGGAAATTTTGCAAAGTTGCCTTAAGTCCCTTTGAAGAAGTCTCCGTAAGGTGTTTAACTAAATGTCCACTGTCTAGATTTAGTCTCCGTTGGCCAACACACTGTCTCCAGGCTGCATATTTTTAACTTTTTATTTCATTGTTTTTTAAATACAAATGAACAAAATATGTTGTCAGAGACAGGTGATCAAACTAGACAAATGCGCAGCATGTATGCATTTATACACACTTATACACATACTCTAAAAAAAGGACAGATTCACTTTATGTCAGGGCTCATTTTAATCTCTAGTAAGTTATAGTAATAACGATTGATATCATCAGATATTCCGGTAACACTTTATTTGAAGCCCCCCTGGTATAACACATTATACAACACATTTATAAAGCATCATAATGCCACTATAACACGTGTACCTGTAGTTATAAACATTCATAGATGATCACAATGCCAGGACCTAACCCTAACCCTAACCCTAACCCTATGCTGTGTAGTGCTGTATAGTGAGTTATAAAGTATTGTGATCATGTATGAGTGTTTATAACTACTTATAATGTGTTATACTGGGTGCTTAAAGTAAAGTGTTACCAATATTCTATGACTGAGTGCCATCTCTGGTTGAAAATGTCCATTTCCATCTGTATGATGCTGTCATTTGTTCCAGTATGCAGACCTGCTTCAGCTTTTGCTTCCATTCACTTACAGTTGGTGGTTTAACATTCTTCCAATTCAAAGTTGCAATTTTCTTTGCATCCAGTAGTAATATTTGCAGTACATATCTCTGGTCAGCACTGAAGAGGTCAGCCGGTATGACACCTAGCAAGTAAAACAGAGTGTTTGAACTGACTTCTGTCTTTAAGATGTTTTCAGTTTCTTCTTTAATTGTTTTCCAGTACTCATGTATCTTTGGGCAGTCCCAAAATATATGTGCGCGATCACCTATTTTACCACATTGTCTCCAACACATAGATGCTGAGGGGTTTTCAAATTAATTAGAAATGACCATGGGGGTATGAAAATATATGATTTTAAGTTTCCAGTTAGATTCTTTCCATTTCTGACCAGCGACGCCTCTATGACCAGTGGTGGGCACAGCTAACCAAAAAGTTAGCTTCAATAACCTTTCTTCCGCCAACTGAAAAGTTAGCTTCGATAACGCTAAACCAATAAACTGCTAAAATATTTAGCTGATGCTAGCAATAACCGCTAACCGCAAACTTATATGAGTGACTTGTAGACGCTGTCTATGGACTCAGTAAACGGACAAGTTAGCACTCAGGACTCCATTGACAAGCCGGCGCGTCAAATAGGAAGTCACAGGAAGTCACTATGCTACACATACAGCCGTTTGGAGTTGCTCTCCTTAAGGGATAATCCCTACATCACTGATGAAGTGTGGATCTCAAGTATTCCTGCAGAGATACTTGCTACACCTAAACCAGCAGACCAGCGCTGGTATCACAAACCGACTAGCAAACAACATTTGCTATAATTACTATTGCAACAACACATCATCAGTAGGGTAAAACTAACCTGTCTCACGACGGACTAAACCCAGCTCATGTTCCCTGTTAGTGGGTGAACAATCCATCTGCTCTGCAGGTTCAGGAAGCGCCCATACCGGCCACCACCACCAGCACTGCTTCTCACCAATGTCCGATCAATCAGAAACAAAATAGATGAACTGTTCCTCCTGCTTCAACAAGGACAACAGAGACTGCTCTGCCATCTGCCTAACAGAGAGCTGGCTGGACCACACTGTACCTGACCAGGCTATCACTCCACCCGGCTTCTCTGTACACCGTGCTGACAGGTCAGTGAGGCCATCAATGAAAGCCAAAGGTGGCGGTGTCTGTCTCATGATCAACCAGAGATGGTGCAGTAACAACACGATTCTTACCAACTTCTGTAGCCCTCATCTGGAATACATCTGTGTGAAGTGCAGGCCATATTATCTTCCCAGAGAGTTTGCCTCTGTTGTTTTCATAGGCGTTTACATCCCGCCGTCAGCTAATGCTAACGAAGCCACTTTAGAGTTAGCAACTTCCTTCAAGAGTCACAGGACCTGTATCATGCTTTTTTAGCTCGTCCAAACCCTATTATTGGCATTAACATGGTAACAGTTTATTTTTGGCGCTAAGCAAAAGTCATTTTGTGTGAAATAAAAGATTTTCTGGGGCTAATTCTGAAACCCGGAAGAGAAAACACTCTGGTTCACTGAAGATCCCACCTCTCCCCCAGTGGACTTTGACTGACAGCTACTTCAGCCAATTGGAGCTTCAAAACAAATACGTCATGCGTTAGCTTCATTAAGCGTTAGCTTTAGCTCTTTAGCTCTAGCTTCTCTACACGCAAAGACACACGAAAACGTCTTTTCCTGTTAGAAACTCACCAAGCGCAGACCCTTCAGACTCTTGCTTGATTGTTGTTTTCAGACGATGGTTAAAGTTTATCTCCGTAATCGAAGATACAAAAAGCAGCAACGCTGATTGCCGAGGCCCTGCGGGAGGGGGGGGGGGGGGGGGGGGGGTCTCCTCAGTGGAAAATGTGAATCAGCTGCTGCTGGTCAGAGGAGAGTGGCCTGTTGTCTGCGCGGGGGTGGGGTGGGAGAAGAGTGGTGGGAGGAGTTCAACTTTTGTGACGTACTTAGGTTTGAAGAGTTTCAAACGAGCTGTTTTCTACCCGAAGGGAGGGGCTGCTGTAGAGAGCAGCAGACTGAAAGAGATTACTCAGACATGCGTGGATGAAGGCAAATAACATTTTGGGGGTGGTTTTAAAGGGAAATCAACTTTGAGGCATGATTAAAACCTGAAAAAAGTGGATTTTGCATGATATAGGTCCTTTAAAGCAATTAGGTCATCATTAACTACAGAGGCAGCCAGAGTTTTTATGCATGCAATGTTTTTTTTCTCATTTTGAATACGAGTTCACTAACTGGTCATTCACTACCAAAACTGTGCTTGGTCAGGTGGAGTCGCTATACAAAAGAGCAGTAAAAATACTAGACAAAAAACCAGTAACACATCACTATTGTCATATACTTAAAAAATATGGTCTTCTTAGTTTTGACAATTTCACAACTTTAAAATATGCCTGTGCATAAAAAACTATAATTGTGATGTATTGTAAATGTTTTGTTATGATGTTTCTCTGTTCTTTTTAAAAAGAAGTAAAACAGGAAGCTCTGTAACAATTATAATTATAATTATATTTTATATAATACTTGTATTTTCTTCCTTTATCCTGTCTGTTTTTATATTTTTAGCTAGGGAAAATTAGGGAACCAATGGAACCAATGGAAATTAGCTTGGTAGCTAGAATTGGGTACATTTACATTTTATTTTTCTTAAAGTGTGTATGAATGTACATTGTCCCTGTGTCAAAAAAACTAAATTGACATTGAAACCTACATCTCCTCTGTGGGGCGACAGTAGCACAGATGGTAGAGCAGGTCGTCTTATAACTGGTAGGTTGGCGGTTCGATCCCTGCTCCTGCAGGTGTAAAACTGTTGTTGTGTCCTTGGGCAAGACACTTCACCCACCTTGCCTAGTATGAAAGTTGTGAGAGTGAATGGTTGGTGGTGGTCGGAGGGGCCGACGGCGCAGAGTGGCAGCCTCGCTTCCGTCAGTCTGCCCCAGGGCAGCTGTGGCTACAGTAGCAGCTTACCACCACCCAGTATGGAGAGAATCAATAATGCAATGTAAAGTGTCTTTGAGTGTCCTGAAAAGCGCTGTATAAAACCAATGCATTATTATTATTAAAACTGTAATCCCGACGCGTCTGTGATTGTGGTGGGCGATTTCAACCACGCCAGTCAGTCAAAGGATCTTCCAAACTACATCCAGCAAGTTAGCTGTCCAAGCAGAGGTGCCAACATCCTCGACCACTGCCACGTCCCCATCAGCGATGCATACCGGTCCTTTCCGAGGGCACCGCTGGGCAGGTCGGACCACGCCATGCTGCTGCTCGTCCCAAAACACAGACAAAAACTAAAATCCAACCGTGTATGATCCAAGGTTGTCCAGTGCTGGTCAAGCGCGGCCATCGACACTTTGAGAGGCTGTCTGGAGTGCTCTGATTGGGATATATTTCGTGCAGCTGCGGCTAGTTTGGATGAACTGACGGATACAGTGACGTCATACTTCTGCGTCGGGATGTGCATCCCCACCAAAACTGGGAAAATTCACAGTAACAACAAGCCTTTTTTTTTACGGAGGACATTCAAACCCTACGCAGGAAAACATGCTGTGCCTTTGCTGAGGGTGACATGGGGCAATACAGGGCAGCCAAGTACGAGCTCAGAGCTGCTATTAGGAAAGCTAAATCTAGGTATGCACACAAATTGGAGCAGCAGATCGCCACAAATGACGCCAGGGCTGTCTGGAAAAAAATTAAAACGACGACCAACTACAAAAACAGTTCTGCTCCCATTTCTGACACTGACAAAAACCTCCCAGAGCAGTTAAACACCTTCTATGCGAGGTTTGAGCACCCACCCATTCCTACCTGCTCCCCTCCGTCCCCCCTGCCGTCGCCTCCTTTGTCCATCCAGGAAGAGGAGGTGAGAACATGGTTTATCAGGACAAAGAAGGGAAAAGCTCCTGGTCCTGATGGTGTAAGTCCATCTGTTTTGAAGCACTGCATGCCAGCTAGCCCCAGTACACACCGACATCTGTAACAGCTCTCTCATTCAGTGCTCAGGTCCCAGATGTTTCAAGGACTCTGTCATCATCCTGGTCCCAAAGAACAATAAAATATCATGTCTGAATGACTACAGACCAATCTCTCTCACATCTGTCATTATGAAAGCATTTGAAAGAATGATCCTCTCTCACCTCAAAGAACTCTCCATCCCCCTCATGGACAGTTTCCAGTTGGCATACAGGGCCAACAGGTCAGTGAAGATGCAGCAAATCTGGCTCTTCACAGGATCCTTCACCATCTTGAGACCCCCGCACCTACGCCCGTGATGTTCATTGACTTTAGCTCCGCCTTTAATACCACTGACCCGGTCAATCTATTCAATAAACGTATGGACATGGACACTGACATTTCGTTATGCCACCGGATCAGGAGCTTCCTCTCTGAAAGGACACAGAGAGTCGGGATGGGCGGTCTCTTATCCCGACCTCTGACCCTCAGCACCGGGGCCCCTCAGGGTCGTGTCCTATCGCCCTGGTTATTCTCCCTCTACACAAACACACTCACATCCTCACACAGCTCAGTATCCATCCTCCAATATGCAGACGACACCACAATAATTGGACTTATCTCTGACAATAATGAGAAACACCATGGCGAGCAGGTCACCCAGGCTCCCTGGTGTCAGACTGAACCTTCAGCTCAACGCATCGAAAACAAGAGAACTGATCAGTGATTTTTCACGCTCACCTGCTCTCAAAGCACCATCTCCATCAGCTGACGTTATAGACATTACCCACTCATTTAAATTCCATGGGACACACATCAATAACTCACTCAAATTTAAGCAGCACTCAGACGAAATTTACAAAAAAGTCAATAAAAGACTATTTTTCCTGAGACAACTCAAGAAATTCAAAGTCAGACACAACATCCTCATTCAGTTTTACACAGCCATCACTGAAAGTATTCTCACCTCTTCTATAACAGTCTGGTACGGAAATCTGGACAGTCACTCACGCACAAAACTCCAACGCATAATCAACTAGAATTTGGCACTCAGAGAGCGCAGACCTCCGCCACAGCTCAAATCAGTCACCAACAACAATAAAAAATTCCTGGATCCAGACAGTGATCCAGATCATCACCAAAATTTAATGGATTCTAAGTTAGCCCAAGACCCACCTTTCCACAAAGTTTCATTGCAATCCGTCCATTACTTTATTCCTTAATGTTGCTAACAAACCAACAAACCGATGTGATTATATAACCTCCTTGGAGGAGGTAATAAACCCTCCAAAACCACTGGCCACACTCTTCCATCCAGAGACACACCGTACTGAAGACGCATCGCACAGTGAGCAAGGAAAACGACCTCAGACACACACACCCTGCTCACCACCTGTTCACACTCATGCCCTCCAGGAGGCGCTACAGCTCTCTGACAGATGAACCAGTCAGACTTAAAAACAGTTTTTTTCCAATAGCTATACGGACTTTAAAGCTCGGGTCGACGATCTTGGAAAACTAGCATGTAGCACGAATGTAGCATCTCCCCAAGGCTCCGCCCAGCTCCCACCCCATTGGAGGAGCTCCCGTTGGGAGATAACGCACTGGACACGGAAGCGCCGAGCGCGCCGAGTTTGTGATCGCCTCCAGTGTTATGAACCTTTCTGACTGCCGCACACAACGTGCATAGGAGCGCAGCGCACCGCTCCGCTTCCTTCTATTTTTCACGCGAGCGCCGAGAGCGCCTTGGCAACGCACTCTGAACCAGGGCCAGTGCACGCCATTGAAATGAACGCGCAGGGGGCTGGTAGAACGGTGAAGGGATTTGATTGGTTCCTGAAGAGCGGTCCACGCCTTACGATTGGTCGGAGTTTTTACTGTCCTGTGGCCGCTACAGTGATCAGATTTTTTCCGCACTTTTTTCCGTCCACATAATGTATTGACTTCTCCCAGGGGGGAGGAGCATTTCACTCAGTATGACAAGAAACGTTTTTGGACAACATCGCCTACCCTAACTTTAAACCAATCATTGCCTTGATGTAAACTGCTGTATAATCATCAGTGTTGTCACTAACGCGCTACTAATTAACGCGTTACTTTAATCAGATTACTTTCTGTCAGTAACGAGCAATCTAACACGTTCATCTTTCCAAACCAGTAATCTGATTAAAGTTACTTTCCTAAGTGACTGTGCGTTACTGCCTCATTATATATGTAGGAGTGAATTTCTAAGAGAAAATGTTTCTCCTGCATTTGGGAGTGACGCCGCATGTCACGTTTTCCCAGGGGAGGACAAAACGCCGGGTCACGCATCACGACTATGATTTCATTTAACTCATTTATTTAACCCGTTGGGCCGACGGACCGACAGCTGTGCGCCACGTCACCAGGTGTCAGAAGAGACTAAAGTGCTGCGTGGATGTTCTCTTTCAGTTGTGTCTCAAACCAGAAGCCTTCATCTCACTGACTGAGGCTCCAGCTGCACTTTGACACCGAGTGTTTGTTTTAGAACTACTTTAAAGCTATAGTGCGTAACTTCGGTCGCCCTCTAACGGAATTCTGCGTTCTTACAACAATAAAGCCGGTGCTTCCACATGACGTACGCCCAGGTGACCCCCCTCCCCCTCTCCCCCCAACCGCTGCAGGGTGATTTGCGTTTCCACCGCTGGAAACGGTTTTTATTCTGTGTGAATAACAGCTGGTGAAAAAAAGGTGGACTCTTCCAAAGAGGTAATTATTGTTTTTTCGCTACAGAAACGCAAATAGCTTATTACAAACGAGAGACAAGGTGCCTGCTAGTCTGTAACTGACAGGTTAGAGGATGAAAAGACCCAGTGGTCGTCAGAGGAAATCATTTGTTGTCCGTTGTTCTCCAGTAGCTGCTTCTTGATGAAAAACGAAGTGCTACAGACAAAGTACAGTGTTTCCTGCAGGACAAGAGTTTGGCCGGGGGGGGGGGGGGGGGGGGGGGGGTGTCGCTGCTAACGCTGCTAACGCTGCTAACGCTGCCGGTGTTCGACCGTTGGAGGGTTTTTTTTTTTTCCTCCTCTCCGTTTTCCAGGCGCTGCACAGTTTAGCGCGGGCGGCGCCCGGACTGAAAAGGTCTGGCAGAAACCCTGACAGCATGTGGCTTCCTCGGTCTGCCTGAGACTGTGAGCTGAGCCTGAACCCTCCGCCCGTCCTCCCCCTCCCTTCTTGTTGTGACGTAAAATGCGTAATTTCCTCTGCGCCAGCGCGGGAATGTCGCCGGTCGACACGCAAAGCAATTATATATATTGAAAAATCCTGCGACATGTTAGAGGAGCCGATCGGCTTAATTTGCATTTTGTCATCTCCACTAGTAGTGGCTTGGCTAAAACAGACATTAATAGACATTTAAAAGTTACGCACTATAGCTTTAAAATCCAGATGCAACGATTCGACACGCCCCCCTCCCCCGCACCTCCAGACACAAAACGTAACTAACGCAAGATCGGTCTGCTCCACCGCAACATATTGGATATCAAATGAAACTAGAAAATCTACACTTTAAGAGACATCAGAATCTTCTCTGAGCCGACCAGCTCCCGTCAGCGGCAAAACAAACCCAGAACCCAGCTTCATATTTCACAGCAGCAGCTCAGATAATGTTCCTCACACACTTCTTCACCAAATCTCAAAGCTGTTCACTCCAAACACAGCATGTTTTATTAGGGACCGAGCCCTCCGGGCATGGTGGCCCGGAGGGCTCGGTCTCTATTGTTCTTCGTTCGTTTTTTCTTCTGAGATATTATTTTCGTCACCACTCATTTGATCTCAAATTTGACCCCCTAAACATGCACGAAAACTCACCAAATTTGGCACGCACGTCATGACCGGCGAAAAATTTTATAAAATGGAAAAATTAACCCCATCTGCTCTCTAGCACCACCTAGAAACAGTAAAATTTTTGCCATGGCCCGCAGGGATGTCGTAGAGAGATGAAACCAACGTTCACGCGTTCGTCTCATCAAGATCTACATTTCACGTGCTGACACCCCTGACCTAAATCAACAGGAAGTTTGCAATTTCCCTTTCAAAGTAAAATTTTCATTAAAATCACTCCTCACGAAAAAATGATCTCCTCCGAGACCGTTTGTCACACAAACATCAGAGTCACACGGAGTGATAGAGGACAAATTTCTCTACAAACGTTTTGAACAACTTTGTCAAAAGTCTTACGGTGTGGATTTTATTAGCGCTCAAAGTTGGAAGTCTGAAATCTTGCCTTGCTCCTGCCCTCATCCGTTATAATGGGGGAAAAAAAACAAAAACTTGCCTTTTTTCAGCACCTCGAACAAGTGGCCACTGCGGCTAAACCGTGACTCCTATCAACAAACCGAGCACACGTAAACCCTCACCAGGTTCCCCCGAACAAGACGATGTAACATAAGTACTGAAAATATCATGTTATATGTATGTTTTCACAGGTATAATAAGGTGAATGAACAGAAGCTTTAATTTTCTCCGCTCTCCACTCTAACTCACATTACCATATATGGGCGTACAGTGCAGTTACACAGCTGACAGCAGCTGTCAATCAAACTCTGACACTAACAGCTCCATGTTAGTGGATGGGAGATGCTAACTACTCCATGTTAGTGAATGGGAGATGCTAACTACTCCATGTTAGTGAATGGGAGATGCTAACTACTCCATGTTAGTGAATGGGAGATGCTAACTACTCCATGTTAGTGAATGGGAGATGCTAACTACTCCATGTTAGTGGATGGGAGATGCTAACTACTCCATGTTAGTGGATGACAGATGCTAACAGCTACTTGTTAGTGGATGGGACATGCTAACAAGTTCACTGTTACAGATGCTAACAGCTACATGTCAGTGGATGGGACATGCTAACAACTCCATGTTAGTGGATGACAGATGCTAACAGCTCCATGTTAGTGGATGGGACATGCTAACAGCTCCATGTTAGTGGATGGGAGATGCTAACAGCTACATGTTAGTGGATGGGACATGCTAAAAACTCCATGGTAGTGGATGACAGATCCTAAATGCTCCATATTAGTGAATGGGACATGCTAACAACTCCATGTTAGTGGATGAGAGAAGCTAACAGCTACATGTTAGTGGATGGGACATGCTAACAACTCCATGTAAGTGGTAGACAGATGCTAACAGCTACATGTTAGTGGATGGGACATGCTAACAACTCCATGTTAGTGGATGGGACATGCTAACAACTCCATGTTAGTGGATGGGAGATGCTAACAATTACGTGTTAGTGGATAGGACATGCTAACAGCTCCATGTTAGTGGATGAAAGATGCTAGCAGCTACATGTTAGTGGGTGGACGTCTCAGTCGCGGGCTGGCGGGGAGGCTCGGTCCCGACCAATGCCGCTTGCGGCTTTAATTATAATTATAATTATAATTGCATTTTATTTAAGTTCCTAAAATATTCAAATAGTGTAGCTTCGATTTAGCACTACAATGTAGTTGCATTAACAACAAGCAGGTTATTTACATGTCTTCTAGGAAGATGAAGGAATATGGCTAAGTCCAGCGAACTTAGCTTCTCTGATAATAACACATGACTCCCAGATTTGATCATCTGTCTGGAAGTACTACTTTATCTCACCTGAACTTGCATCTGCATTTCATCCAAACGTCGTCCTCTGAAAACGTTGATCCATTTTTCTCTGATTTATCTTGGAATGATTCCAGGAGCCACATTTGGGTTGTCTGTACATTACTGTCTACACTAACCTTGCCGGCAAGCTGAATTCTCGCGTATTTGTTCTCACACACCACGAGAATCCTGAATGAATCCTGAGAATGACATGTGAAGCAATTTGTTGCTGCACATGTCAATATGGCTTTTGCCAGGTTATGCCTACACCTGGTAAATATCAAAAGTTCAGCTTGAAACACCTGATGCGCTCCCTCAGCTGTCCACAGTGCCCGTGTAAGCCTAAAAATACAGATGAATATAAATGAAGTTTCCGTTTTCCTTTGAATTGGCCCTGATCGTCTTCCGTACAAGCCTCACGGTTCCCATAGCAACAACATCCAGCCGTGCTACGTCACTGCCGCGCTGCCATTGTCTGCAGAGCATGCAGCTAGCTAGCTGCGACCGGAGCTGCCGTATTCCGCCTTCTAGAGACCGACCGAGAGTGAGTGTCCGCTCCGCCCTGCCGCTGCTTCTCCCGGTTCTCTCCGTGGTGTTCAGACGCGTCTGGGCGGCTTTAATCACCTCGTCTGTGCCTGATGATGCGAGTGAGCAGCTAAGCTAACGGAGCTAGCTGCAGCTAGTTGTGCTCGCGCTGTCACTGGACGCTGTTCTTCTGACTGGTTTCCGTCCCTGTAGTCACTTCGTTAGCTCTTCACAGCTGTTTGACCTCGGGCTCAGTTTGAAACGGGTTTTCAAATGACGGTAGAAACGCTGCTGTTGAGGCGAATGAATGGAGCTAATGTTTAGCATCGGTAGCCTCGCCGGGGGCGTGAGGCGGCGACACAGCTGCGGGAGAGAGCGGCTGAGGTCCCGGTCAGTCGGTAAACACGACTGACTGACTGACTGTCTGTCTGACTGTCTGTCTCCCACTGTGTCTGACTGTCTGTCTGACTGTCTCTCACTCTGTCAGTCTGTCTGTCTGTCTCTCTCTGTCTGTCAGTCTGTCTGTCTCACTCTGTCTGTCTGTCTCACACTGTGTCTGACTGTCTGTCTGACTGTCTCTCAGTCTGTCTGTCTGACTGTCTGACTGTCTCTCACTCTGTCTCTGACTGTGTCTGTCTGTCTGTCTCTCACTGTGTCTGACTGTCTCTCTCACTCTGTCTGTCTGTCTCACACTGTGTCTGACTGTCTGTCTGTCTCACACTGTGTCTGTCTGTCTGTCTCTCACTGTGTCTGTCTGTCTCTCTCACTCTGTCTGTCTGTCTCACACTGTGTCTGACTGTCTGTCTGTCTCACACTGTGTCTGACTGTCTGTCTGTCTCTGACTGTGTCTGTCTGTCTCTGACTGTGTCTGTCTGTCTCTCACTGTGTCTGTCTGTCTCTCTCACTCTGTCTGTCTGTCTCTCACTGTGTCTGACTGTCTCTCTGACTCTGTCTGTCTGTCTCACACTGTGTCTGACTGTCTCTCTCGCTCTGTCTGTCTGTCTCACACTGTGTCTGACTGTCTGTCTGTCTCTGACTGTGTCTGTCTGTCTCACACTGTGTCTGACTGTCTGTCTGTCTCACACTGTGTCTGACTGTCTGTCTGTCTCTGACTGTGTCTGTCTGTCTGTCTCTCACTGTGTCTGTCTCTCTCACTCTGTCTGTCTGTCTCTCACTGTGTCTGTCTGTCTCTCTCACTCTGTCTGTCTGTCTCTCACTGTGTCTGACTGTCTCTCTGACTCTGTCTGTCTGTCTCACACTGTGTCTGACTGTCTGTCTGTCTCTGACTGTGTCTGTCTGTCTGTCTCACACTGTGTCTGACTGTCTGTCTGTCTCTGACTGTGTCTGTCTGTCTGTCTCTCACTGTGTCTGTCTCTCTCACTCTGTCTGTCTGTCTCTCACTGTGTCTGACTGTCTCTCTGACTCTGTCTGTCTGTCTCACACTGTGTCTGACTGTCTGTCTGTCTCTGACTGTGTCTGTCTGTCTGTCTCACACTGTGTCTGACTGTCTGTCTGTCTCTGACTGTGTCTGTCTGTCTGTCTCACACTGTGTCTGACTGTCTGACCCTGACCCTGACCTGTCGACCCCGAGCTTCTGTCTGCCAGGTGCTGGACTTGCTAGCCTTCACAGCTGGCTAACAGCTAGCTCAGTGTGGAGCCTCACGGCCACATCTGGACCCACAGCTGCTGGTGGACACCAGGAGTTCAGTCAGCCTCTGGTGCTCAACATGCAGCCCGCGGCCCAAAACAGGTCCCGCAGAGGGGTGACTGTGCCTTCTGATGGTCAGATAAAGCCACTCTCTACCACGATGGACGGCGGTCCCAATGAAGTATGAGATGAGAAGACATAGTGGAGAGCAAGGCCGGTGTACCGCTGCTTTTGTTCACCGCCTGAATATTAAATGACAGTTTAATGTCTCATCTGGCTCACCTGTAGAACCTTTACTGGGCTCAAATGTGCCTCAAGTCAAGAAAATCACCAATCACGTCCATTGATTAGAGTCTGTTTGTATGTCATTGTACGATAAAAGTAGTTTAAGTCCACATAAAGCAAAATCAAATGCAGCTTACTTCCAAATAAAAGAGAATATAAAGAATTAACAGCGACACAATTCATCAAAACACCAACATTTCTATTGGAATGTCTGGCTGGGAGGCATGGGGGGTTTTCACCAGTCACTAGTTATCCTCATATTCATGATTGTGTGCCAGACTTGTGATAATCGTGAATTGTTTCCTTCATCCATGAAGTTGTGTGATGTAGCTGTGTTGTGCTGCTTCCTGCTGGTCTGGGTCCTGCTGGTCTGGGTCCTGCTGGTCTGGGTCAGATGTTTCCAGGCGGGGTCCACAGGGCGTGTGGGGCGCCGCGAGGAGGTCTACACATTTAAAAAACTACAGACCAGGGTTCTTACCTATAGAGCTCGCTGCACAAAACGAGCCCCAAACTCTGCGCCACAGCAGCTACCGCTACACATTTTGCGAAGGGAAAAGTGCGTGTGACTTTGCGGTCCTCACCGTCAACAAAACAGCTGCCGTACAGGACCGCACAATTCAGAGAAACTACGTGGAGACGACAGAGCAGAAGGAAACGGATGTGAAAGTCCTTTATTTGTCCCGCATGGGGAAACTGCAGGGTCGCAGCAGAAAAGTAGAAAAATACAAAGCCCAACCAGACATTGAAAGTTAAATATCATTTGTATGTAAAATTAGATATAATTAAATAACAGAAATATACTGACCGACACAACTAATTATTAAATATAAATTAAATATAACGGAAATACAATCAAAGACACATATAATCAAATAATAGATAAACTGACAGATAAACGGACAGATATGAACACTATACTAATAACAGATATAAGTTCCTTATAGTTTAAATCTACATTCAGACAGACAGTGAGTGGTGATGAGCACATGAGGGGAGACACTGAGGAAGTCACGTTTCCATCCTGAACCCTCACCTTTCTACATCTTCTACAATAAACACTACATCAATAGTTCAAAGGGAGAATCAGACACACCACGGAATAAAAACACCTTCAATGTCTTTGTCTCTGCTCTACAAACACACACTGTCACTAATGCCATAATAATTCTTCTCATGATACACACTTCAAATTGTTCTCAATTAAATGACAAATTGACACAAAAAGTGTTTGCTGTGTAGCCATGGCCATGTCTGACCTCTGAACCCGAATCCTCCGGGTTCTCAGCCTCTCTGAGCTGCAGAGCGTTAAACCTGTCGACTCCAGAGGAAAACTGTCCTGATGAAGCCTGGACGCTCCGTCAGGCTGTGAAACCAGTTCACTACATGTTGATGTTAAGTTTGTTTTAAGGTGTTTCTGCCATGTTGAGACTCTAAGAATTATTTCAACTCTCCTTCAAGTGGGACGCTTTCCTTCCCTCCAGCAGTAGAGTCCCGATGGCTCTGGTCCTGCTCCACTCAGTGTCTCCGTCTGTCCCTCCACTGCTGTGTCCTCCAGAGAGGACGGCAGCCCGGCTGTCCTCCTCACCATGAGGGCCCAGCATCAGCTCAGACCTCCACAGCAGCAGGTCCTCCTGCGGCGGCGTCTCGCCTGCCGGAGACTCTGGTTCTGCAGCCAGACGCTGAGCGGCCTTGTTTTTTTTGATTTGAGTGCTTCAACACAACCCGCCCGAATGTCATTAAAATCTTAATTTTTCGACACGTCATCCGCCCGATCCGCGGTTATCTGCAGGCTCCGCCCATTGACTGAGTCTTGTTTTAACATCTGCTGCTTCCAGCATGTGTTTACAGGAACCCGTCACTCGTTACCATGGGAACCAGTTAATCTGTCACACCGGGCGGCGGTCCGCTGGTAGTCTACCACCGAGCTCTTTCAACACCTGCCTCCAGCTCTCCTCTCCAGTGTTTGTTCTCTCAGGGGTTTTGTTAAAAGTGTTTCTCAGCCACCGTCCAGTTCTTCTGCTTCCTGTTTCCTACTTCCTGTTTCCTGTCACGTCACCACGTCACTATGTACGAGGGAACGTATGGCAGAACCAATAATCCCCGTTGAATCCGCTCCGCTGTCAGGCAGCGTTTATATGAGACAGAGCGGATTACTGATGGGTGTCGACACCTGGATCAGTCGGATCCCCCCCCGTGGTCCAGGACTCCCCAGGCTGCTGCCTCGGTGGAGGAAGGCAGGTGGCAGTTCACCTGAGCATTGCTCTACGGCACTCCAATCAGAGGTGGACGCTCTGAGGACACGGTGGACGGTCGGACTCGTTTCCTGAGGGACGGTCCGGCTCTGTCTGCTGAAGCAGGCCGGCAGCTCGCCGCCCTCTGCTCTGGGTGAGGCAGTGGCTCCTCTGCTGATTTCTGGTGGGCTGCTGCTCACAGCGCCACCCTCTGGTGTGGAGGGAGCGGCGCTGCAGCAGCGCCACCCTCTGGTCTGGAGGGAGCGGCGCTGCTGCTCACAGCGCCACCCTCTGGTCTGGAGGGAGCGGCGCTGCTGCTCACAGCGCCACCCTCTGGTCTGGAGGGAGCGGCGCTGCTGCTCACAGCGCCACCCTCTGGTGTGGAGGGAGCGGTCCTGTCCGGGTCCTCTGACGGAGGCTGAGTGTTGCTGCTCCACACCGGCTGGAGTGTGGAGGTCAGTGTTTTGACAGCTCTGCTCCTGATGTGATCCCGCTGCAGCAGCTGCTCAGCTGCCTCTGGTGACCTTTGACCCCGAGCCATGTGAGGAAGCAGTGTGCCACTCCTGTGTGCAGTGCTGTGTTCCCGGCAGTGGAACGCCACTGTCTGACGCCCCCTGCTGAGTCCTGCTGGAGGCCCTAACCCGGCTCTCCTCTTCCTCAGTGGACCGCAGCCTGAAGCGCCGGCAGGTCAAGCCGCTCACCGCCTCCCTGCTGGACGCCCTGGACTACGACAGCTCCGACGACAGCGACTTCCAGCTGGGAGACGCCTCAGGTCGGTGGCGCTCCTGCTCCTCCTGCTCCTGCTCCTCTTCCTCTTCCTCTTCCTCTTCCTCCTGCTCCTCCTCCTCTTCCTGCTCCTCCTCTTCCTCCTCCTCCCCCTCCTCTTCCTCCTCCTCTTCCTCCTTCGTTACAGTATCTAACCTACCTTATGTTATTTTCTGAGAACATTTGAACATAACAAAGTATTTTTTCAAGTGAAGCGTTAAAGTGTGATTATTTCTGACGTTGCTTCTGGAAGGTTCCAGACTGAATGACTCTTCCTCAAGGAGCTTATAGGTTTAAAGCTCCTCTTGAAAATATGATTTCTGACTTTATTCTATTGATTGGAATGCTGGTACTTGATGTTGATGGAGCTGACAGGACAGAAAGACAGGAGGACAGACAGGCAGACAGGAGGACAGACAGACAGGAGGACAGACAGACAGGAGGACAGACAGGCAGACAGGAGGACAGACAGACAGGAGGACAGACAGAGACAGGAGGACAGAAAGACAGGAGGACAGACAGGCAGACAGGAGGACAGACAGGCAGACAGGAGGACAGACAGGCAGACAGGAGGACAGACAGACAGGAGGACAGACAGAGACAGGAGGACAGACAGGCAGGAGGACAGAGAGACAGGAGGACAGACAGGAGGACAGACAGGCAGACAGGAGGACAGACAGACAGGAGGACAGACAGAGACAGGAGGACAGACAGGCAGGAGGACAGAGAGACAGGAGGACAGACAGGAGGACAGACAGGCAGACAGGAGGACAGACAGACAGGAGGACAGACAGAGACAGGAGGACAGACAGACAGGAGGACAGACAGACAGGAGGACAGACAGGCAGGAGGACAGACAGACAGACAGGAGGACAGACAGGCAGGAGGACAGACAGACAGGAGGACAAACAGGAGGACAGACAGGAGGACAGAGAGACAGGAGGACAGACAGGAGGACAGACAGGCAGGAGGACAGACAGACAGGAGGACAAACAGGAGGACAGACAGGAGGACAGAGAGACAGGAGGACAGACAGGAGGACAGACAGGAGGACAGACAGAGACAGAAGAAACAGACAGACCGAGTGTGGAGAAGGAAGACAGCAAGGATTCCTTCATTAGAACCTGAACAGAGAGAGCAGAGAACTTCCTCCGGACTGCAGCTGGAGAACCTGGTCGTGAAGCTGAGGATCCAGGTGTCAAATTACAGAGCAGGGCATCAGGAGGGACCTGATCCAGATAGCCATTAGTCTAACACCCCACAAGACAACAAGGGGACTGATCATGACCTCTGACCTCTGAGACGGCCAGAAGCAGGCCAGAGAGGCCCTCAGGGCCCGGACAGCCGGCGGCCATCCTAGATCCCAGGACCACGTCTATACATTGGTCCAGAAGGGGGCAGAGGAAGGCCCCGGGCCCCGGGCCCCGGGGGACCGACACTGGGAGGGGCTGACCCCTGCTGTGAGGAGCAGAGAGGAGTCAGGACTCTGCTCCAGGACTCTGTCTGGAGGACTGGACATGCAGCTGGCTGGACGCTACATGGACAGACTGTGACTGAACGATGCTCCAGGTCCAGATGTCCTCCAGCCTGTCTGAGGCTCTGAACCTGGTTCTGGACAGGATCTGATGTTGATCTGGACTGAGGCAACAACAGTAAACATGTGTTTACAGAAAGCAGAATATTAGTCCACTAACATGTTGATGAGAGGATGAAGAACTGGAAGACTTCCCCTTTAATGGATCCCTTTAATAGAGTAGATCAGAACTGAACGGATTCCTCAGGAGTCGGCTATGCAGTGAAGCAGATTACTGTACAAATACTTCAAATAGTGATACAAGCAACAGATTCGGCACAAATGCTCACTAGAACCTACTTTTTCAGAAAAGGGCATTAGCCACGCAGAAATTCGAGATGGCAACCATTTTTCAAAATGGCCGCCATCCACGATTAAGATTTGTTGCATAATGGTCTAAATTCACTCAAATATGCACAAATGTTTGACACAGAACCCACTGATTGGGGACATACATTGCAGTGTACACTGTCATTTCTTCAGAGAATCCATATATGGGTCAAATTCAAGATGGCATCCAACATGGCCACCGCAAAATCTAAGATATCCAATATTTGAGCAACTAATTGAGATGGAAACATTATTTTTGTCTGGTTTCTGTGTTCAAAGTATTCAACAAAAATGCTTATTAAACTGCCATCGAATAAAAGATTACCACAGGGACAGTGTTGAGTAGGAATGAAAGAAGCCCACTCCACTCTGTCACTCAGTTACCTTTGACCCGCTGCTCATACTTGATCTGCAGTTCACATTTGCGGGTACAAAGAGTTAGCGCAGTGGTTAGCGTTCTTGCCTCACAGCAAGAAGGTCCTGGGTTCAATTACCGGCCGGGGCCCGGGGCCCTTCAGTGTGGGGTTTGCATGTTCTCCCCCTGTGTGCATGGGTTCACTCTGGGTTCTCCGGCTTCCTCCCACGGTCCAAAAACCTGCATGTCAGGTGAATTGGTCACCCTAAACTGCCCCTAGGTGTGAGTGTGAGCGTGAATGGTTGTTCGTGTGTGTCAGCCCTGCGACAGACCGGCGACCTGTCCAGGGTGACCCCGCCCTCGCCCGCAGAAGCTGGGATCGGCTCCAGCCACCCGCAACCCCGAAAAGGAGAATTCAGCTTCAGTTCAGCTTTATTTATGAAGAACCAACATGGTGGTTTCTAGAGACTTACAGAGAAACCCAACAGATCCACATGAGCAAGAACCCTGCAGAACCAGGCTCAGAGGAGAACCCTGCAGAATCAGGCTCAGAGGAGGAGAACCCTGCAGAACCAGGCTCAGAGGAGGAGAACCCTGCAGAACCAGGCTCAGAGGAGAACCCTGCAGAATCAGGCTCAGAGGAGGAGAACCCTGCAGAACCAGGCTCAGAGGAGGAGAACCCTGCAGAACCAGGCTCAGAGGAGAACCCTGCAGAATCAGGCTCAGAGGAGAACCCTGCAGAACCAGGCTCAGAGGAGAACCCTGCAGAATCAGGCTCAGAGGAGGAGAACCCTGCAGAACCAGGCTCAGAGGAGAACCCTGCAGAATCAGGCTCAGAGGAGGAGAACCCTGCAGAACCAGGCTCAGAGGAGAACCCTGCAGAACCAGGCTCAGAGGAGAACCCTGCAGAACCAGGCTCAGAGGAGGAGAACCCTGCAGAACCAGGATCAGAGGAGGAGAACCAGGCTGAGAGGAGAACCCTGCAGAACCAGGATCAGAGGAGAACCCTGCAGAACCAGGCTCAGAGTAGTACAATGAAATTACATTGAAAGGAGAGAAGGAGCAGAACTGGGAGCCGGTTCCACATGGTAGAACCCGGGGTTCAGCCACTGGGTCCGGGTTCCTCCATTAATCAGTGGAGCAGCTGTTTTGTTTGAAGCCAGTTAGAATCCACCCATTGAAGCGGTTTAGAAGATGGATGGATGGATGGAGGCGCTGTGTGGCATGTTGGAGAAGAGCGGCTTTGGTTGGTGGGATTCCCTCATGGTGTCGCTGTTTCCTGGCAAATAATTCCAGCCTGGCCTTGTCCACAGTGGCAGTAGTGCTGGATCCGTCATGTAAGACAAACCTGTCCAGGATGTCCACGTCACTCTGCTCCACCGTGAGAGGGTACTGGCTACGTTTGGTGTTATGTTATATTAATGTTATATCTGTTGGTGCATCATATCATTTTGATAATAAGAATGAGAGTCTTCATTTACAGGCCTACAGGAAGAGAGAATATCATTTCAAAAGCAAAGGCGTGCATACATAAAGCAAAATGCATACATTTCGCGACTTAACTGGCGGCCATCTTGAAATAGGGCCACCATATTGTTTTTTTTGCGTGGCTAATGCCCTTTTTGCAAAAAGAGGACTATGAAGAATATGTGTGCCAAACCTGTTCCTTGTAGTTGAATTCCAGTTGGATTATTTTTATGATATATGCAATAATCCGCTGCACTGATGTGAATAATCTGAACAGTGCGATCTGAGCCTGGACAGCACGTGGTGTTGTCTGGACAGGAGTTTGTAGTTTTATGTCGATGAATACTCTGACTTTTGTTGTGAATTTCAAATGTGTAAAGCGTGACACTGAGAGAGCCGGTGCTGAGAGCGTCTTCCAGAGTCGTCCACCATGCTGTCCCCCACAGGCTCCGACGGGACGGGGAACGGCAGCGATGACGAAGGATCCAAAGTGAGCGCCGCCGGCTCAGAAAGCGACTCTGAGAACGCAGCCTCGGCGGACGACGCCATCGACGAGGAGGAGGCCAAAGACCTGGCGGCCGAGGACAACTTGACGGAGGACGAAGCCAAGAGCAAGCAGCAGGGGTCCTCGGACGCCCCCGCCGTCACGCCGCCAAAAGGCCGGCGCAAGGCCAAGAAGCCTCCGGAGCCGGAGCCGGACCCCGAGCCCCAACCACCCCAGGAGCCCGCCGCCCCCGAGGCCGCCGCGTCCGCCTCCGCCTCCACCCCCGCCGGCGCCACCGAGGAGTCCCAGGCCGAGCCCAAGAAGTGGAACTTCCGCAGAAACAGGCCCCTGCTGGACTTCACCACCATGGAGGAGCTGAACGAGATGGACGACTACGACAGCGAGGACGACAACGACTGGAGGCCCACCGCCGGCAGGAAGAAAGGCAAGACGGCCGCGCAGAAGGGGGGGGCGGAGGGGGAGGAGGGGGGCAGCGCCAGCGACGACGACAACGACGACGACGACGACGACGAGGACGACGACAACGAAGACGACGACGACGACAAGGAGGACCGGGAGGACAACAACAACAGCAGCAGCGACAGCGACAAGGACATGAAGAAACCCAAGAAGAAGAGCAAGAGCAGCAGCTTCGACGAGGAGCTGACCAACGACAGCATGTCCCAGGGCAAGGGCAACGAGGTGAGTCCCGGTCCGCCCCGCCCGCCCCGCCCCCAGAGTCCGCCCCGCCCCCAGAGACCACCCCGCCCCCAGAGACCACCCCGCCCCCAGAGACCACCCCGCCCTCAGAATCCGACCACCCCGCCCCCAGAGTCCACCCACCCCCAGATTCTACCCCGCCCCCAGAGTCCGCCCCGCCCCCAGAGACCACCCCGCCCTCAGAATCCACCCCACCCCCAGAGTCCGCCCCGCCCCCAGAGACCACCCCGCCCTCAGAATCCGACCACCCCGCCCCCAGAGTCCACCCACCCCCAGAGTCCACCCCGCCCCCAGAGTCCACCCACCCCCAGATTCCACCCCGCCCCCAGAGTCCGCCCCGCCCCCAGAGACCACCCCGCCCTCAGAATCCACCCCACCCCCAGAGTCCGCCCTGCCCCCAGAGACCACCCCGCCCTCAGACTCCGACCACCCCGCCCCCAGAGTCCTCCCACCCCCAGAGACCACCCCGCCCCCAGAGACCACCCCGCCCCCAGAATCCACCCCGCCCCCAGAATCCGCCCCGCCCCCAGAGTCCTCCCCGCAACCAGAGACCAAACCACCCCCAGAGTCCACCCACCCCCAGAGACCACCCCGCCCCCAGAGACCACCCCGCCCCCAGAGACCACCCCGCCCCCAGACTCCACCCACCCCCAGAGTCCGCCCCGCCCCCAAAGTCCGCGCCGCCCCCAGAGTCCGCCCCGCCCCCAGAGACCACCCCGCCCCCAGATTCCACCCACCCCCAGAGTCCGCCCCGCCCCCAAAGTCCGCGCCGCCCCCAGAGTCCGCCCCGCCCCCAGAGACCACCCCGCCCCCAGAGTCCACCCACCCCCAGAGTCCGCCCCGCCCCCAGAGTCCACCCACCCCCAGATTCCACCCCGCCCCCAGAGTCCGCCCCGCCCCCAGAGACCACCCCGCCCTCAGAATCCCCCCCACCCCCAGAGTCCGCCCTGCCCCCAGAGACCACCCCGCCCTCAGAATCCGACCACCCCGCCCCCAGAGTCCTCCCACCCCCAGAGACCACCCCGCCCCCAGAGACCACCCCGCCCCCAGAGTCCACCCCGCCCCCAGAATCCGCCCCGCCCCCAGAGTCCTCCCCGCAACCAGAGACCAAACCACCCCCAGAGTCCACCCACCCCCAGAGACCACCCCGCCCCCAGAGACCACCCCGCCCCCAGAGACCACCCCGCCCCCAGACTCCACCCACCCCCAGAGTCCGCCCCGCCCCCAAAGTCCGCCCCGCCCCCAGAGTCCGCCCCGCCCCCAGAGACCACCCCGCCCCCAGATTCCACCCACCCCCAGAGTCCCCCCCCCCCCCAAAGTCCGCGCCGCCCCCAGAGTCCGCCCCGCCCCCAGAGACCACCCCGCCCCCAGAGCCCACCCACCCCCAGAGTCCGCCCCGCCCCCAAAGTCCGCGCCGCCCCCAGAGTCCGCCCCGCCCCCAGAGACCACCCCGCCCCCAGAGTCCACCCCGCCCCCAGAATCCGCCCCGCCCCCAGAGACCGCCCCGCCCCCAGAGTCCTCCCCGCAACCTGAGACCAAACCACCCCCAGAGTCCGCCCCGCCCCCAGAGTCCGCCCCGCCCCCAGAGACCACCCCGCCCCCAGAGTCCGCCCCGCCCCCAGAGTCCGCCCCGCCCCCAGAGTCCACCCCGCCCCCAGAGACCACCCCGCCCCCAGAGACCGGCCCGCCCCCAGAGACCGCCCCTCTCCCAAAGTCCGCCCCGCAACCAGAGTACGTCCCGCCTCCTGACTGCCCCCTGAGTCCTGTCAGCCCCGCCCCCTGAGTCCGTCCCGCCCCCGTCCCGCCCCCGGCGGCGTCCATAACCAACCTCCTTCTCAGCGTCTACCACGCTGGGTCAGATCTCTGCTGATCCACTGACGGCAGGTTCTAGGAGGTCCGGACGGGTTGTGGATTTCGTGCTGGTCTGTCTCAGTCCTCTGCACAGCAGCATAGAGATGGTTGTAGCATTAGCATTAGCATGTAGCAACAGCAGCTGCAGCAGCTTTTTCAGAAGATGTAGCGTCAGCTGGCATCCAGACCGTCTGCCTCCCTCCCTGAGGGGCAGCAGTCTCTCTGAACCGGCTCTCACTTTGGAGTTGCGGTGTGGCCCGTTTCCCCGTCCCGTTAGTGGCTGATGGCAGCGCAGCGTGACTGTCTGGGTTGTCCCGCTCCTGCAGGATGCTCTGCTGGACCGATCCCAGACCTGGAGCGCCCAGCACATCCTGATCTGCTGCGTCTGTCTGGGAGACAACAGCGAGGACGCCGACGAGATCATCCAGTGCGACAACTGCGGCGTGACCGTGCACGAAGGTGAGGGCCGCCGGCCGCACATCTGGAAGCACTGCGGCTCAGCTGCAGAGCTTCGCTCGCTGATAACAGAAGCTGTTGAGTCTCGAGGCTCGGAGCTGACCCCCAGAGCCCTGCAGCACTCGGGATCCGGGCTTTTTGAGCGGTCTGCTGTGAACTGGAGTCCTGGCAGGCCGAGCAGAGGGACAGCAATGCGGCCTGGAGGTCCGAAATACCTGCTGTTAAAGACTTTGCAGTCCATTCAGTCGGGCTGGGCGGTATAAACGGTACAAACCTCATGTGCTATGAATTTGGCCCACGGTAGGGATTTTGGTCATACCGCCCACCCTGATAGCACATTACATCCTCTAGGTGGCAGGAATGCAACTTTTTAGACGCTCGGTTCCCTGAACAGCAGCGATGGCGGCGAGCAGTAAACCGAGGAAGAGCTCATGAAACGATTGGTGCAACATCTATAACAGTGGTCGACAACTGGCGGCTTTTGGCCTGCGAACAATAGTATGTGACCGCCAGATGATTTTGAGAATGTGAGGCAGCTGCTGGGTGGAGGCAGTAACTCCGTCCTTTAAGCTGTCAGTATCAGCTCCTCCTGAACCTCCTCCATTACCTGTGGAACACCTGGAACCCTGATTCAGAGAACAACCTGCACCATGCACCAGGTAACGCTGACTTGTATTGTGAAGCTGTGGAGTGAAAGCTCTGCTGCGCGGACTGCTCTGGAGATCTCAGACGGCCTGTTGCTGGTCGGCTCGCACCATGTGACCCAGGGAAGATTTCCTCCGCTGTGGCGTCTGGCAGAGGAGAGGCTGGCCGAGCAAGCCCGAGGATCAGAAGACGGCCCCTCCCGCTGCCGCCCTGCCTCTGACCGCAGACTGCAGGACCGTCCCTTCAGCCCTGCTGCTGCCTCTCCTGCTGTCCCAGCAGAGTCCTGTCCTGCTTCAGGTCCATGCAGAGCCTCACCCTCCTTCTCCTGTAGATTTCAGCACATGGGACCCGCCGAGGACGCGCTCCATGTGGTTACATGGTGGTTTTATCTCGGAATTGGTTTGTTCCAAACTAAGTAATTCAGAAATATATTCCCGAGCTTGGTGTTTTCATGGGAAAGATGAAGGATTAGCTCCTCTCTCACGCCGGGGCCTGTGAAGCAGTAAACTGAAATGTAGCATGTAGCATCCCTGGTGTGAGAGCCTGGAGCTATTCAGCATGTAGCATGGCTCAGAGTTATGTCTGGTTTATTCAGATTTAAAGATGAATTAAATAATCCCTCCATCATGGAAAACCCTTATTCAGCTGGTTCTGCTCCTTCTCTTGTTCTGTCGCTGTGACGCTCATATTCCAAGATGGCCGCCCGAAGCAAGTGTTTGAATTCAACGGAGACGATTTATTGAATAGAAGAACTGGATCTACTGAAGAGTGGACGGATGGAAGCATGAAAATGTGAACCTTTCTAAAGCATCAAAGTGAAATGAGACAGAAAGGGAAAAGAAACAGGAAGTGGGGGTTGTTTACTTCCTGTAAATACATCACTTCCTACTTCTGTCCAATCAGAACCCGTCACTGCATCCGGGTCTGAAGAGGAATGAAATGAATAAGAGTAAAGGAGTTGTGATACAGAATGAATGTTTCCATGTAAGTAGAGAACCCAGACCGGATCCAGCACGGTGGAACCGGCCGCTGAGGCACGGTGGAACCGGCTGCTGAGGCTGAGGCACGGTGGAACCGGCTGCTGAGGCTAAGGCACGGTGGAACCGGCTGCTGAGGCTAAGGCACGGTGGAACCGGCTGCTGAGGCTAAGGCACGGTGGAACCGGCTGCTGAGGCACGGTGGAACCGGCCGCTGAGGCTAAGGCACGGTGGAACCGGCTGCTGAGGCTAAGGCACGGTGGAACCGGCTGCTGAGGCACGGTGGAACCGGCCGCTGAGGCTAAGGCACGGTGGAACCGGCTGCTGAGGCTAAGGCACGGTGGAACCGGCTGCTGAGGCACGGTGGAACCGGCTGCTGAGGCTAAGGCACGGTGGAACCGGCTGCTGAGGCTAAGGCACGGTGGAACCGGCCGCTGAGGCTAAGGCACGGTGGAACCGGCTGCTGAGGCACGGTGGAACCGGCTGCTGAGGCTAAGGCACGGTGGAACCGGCTGCTGAGGCTAAGGCACGGTGGAACCGGCCGCTGAGGCACGGTGGAACCGGCCGCTGAGGCTAAGGCACGGTGGAACCGGCTGCTGAGGCTAAGGCACGGTGGAACCGGCTGCTGAGGCTAAGGCACGGTGGAACCGGCCGCTGAGGCACGGTGGAACCGGCCGCTGAGGCTGAGGCACGGTGGAACCGGCCGCTGAGGCACGGTGGAACCGGCCGCTGAGGCACGGTGGAACCGGCCGCTGAGGCACGGTGGAACCGGCCGCTGAGGCTGAGGCACGGTGGAACCGTAGGGAACAGGATTCCTCCAGACTGCCTTGGGTTGGGCTGTGGATGGCGAGCAGTGGTTTGCTTGGTCCTGGAGCTGTTGGTGGAGGCCCGGGCTGGTCTCAGCAGTGTTCGTCATCAGGAGACACGGCGTCGGCTTCCATAGCTACGCTGATGATACTCAGCTGTTCATCGCCGTGTCTCCTGATGAGTCAGGGCCAATAGAAACCCTTTTTAACTGTATTTCAGACATCAGGCAGTGAATTTCCTGAAACTCAACCAGGACAAGACTGAATTTGTAGTTATCGGTCCCGAAGGTCAGAGAGAGAAAATTTTACCTAAATTATCAAATGTATAGCACTGACAGAGCCCAAAGCGCTTTACACTGCAGTATCACATTCACACCATTCTGGGTGGTGGTAAGCCACTACTGTAGCCACAGCTGTCCTGGGGCAGACTGACGGAAGCGAGGCTGCCAGTCTGCACCATCGGCCCCTCCAACCACCACCAACCATTCACTCTCACACTACTTTCATACTTAGGCAGGTGGGTGAAGTGTCTTGCCCAATGACACAACAGTTATACGCCTGCGGGAGCGGGGATCGAACCGCCAACCTTCTGGTCAGGAGACGACCCGCTCTACCATCTGAGCTACTGTTGCCCCCATTAGATATCAGATTTTAAACCATCACTATTAGTTAAGAACCTGGGCGTGATTTTTGACTCTGAGCTAAATTTTATTCCACGCATTAAAAACATAACTAATATTGGATTTTATCATCTTAAGAATAAAGCCAGAGTCGCCCGTTTCTCTCTCAGGCCAGCAGGAGGCGCTAATGCAGCTTTTATCTCCTGTAGATTAGACTACTGTAATGCCTTGCTCTCTGGTCTTCCCAAAAAGAATATTTCAAACCTCCAGTTATTACAAAATTCAGCCGCCGTGCTGACGAGGACCAGGGGGCGGAGCCACATTACAGCGGTTTTACAGTGGCTGCATTGGCTCCCTGTCCGCTTCAGGATGGGTTTGAAAGTTCTCTTATTAGTTTTTAAATGTCTTAACGGCCTTGCTCCTTCTTATTGAGCTGATCTGTTTTTACTAGGGGTGTGGATCTCCATGACTGTGGCGATTAGATATGCATCTCGATGCCCTGCCAACGATACGATATAATTTGTGACACACTGAATCCCTGCCGATACGATACTTACGATTAATCCCTGTTTTTGATATGAAACGATATGATTCACCCTCCATCCCAGTTCGATACGATATGATTCACCCCTCATCCTGACACGATGTATGATTCGCCCTGTTCCCGATACGATGCGATACACCTGGTTGCGATGTGATTTGATAAACTAGTTCAGTCAAATGCAGTTCAATGTGAAGCAAAAAATATATCATATGTTATCTATTAAGCAAACAAAAAAAATAAGAAGATGGCAATTCATTCAGTATGTTAAAATAGACTGGGTTTATTCCTTAAAAGGAGAAAATGGAACAAAAAAGTGCTTATTGTCTGAACAAATATTCCTCGTAATCTCTCTACCAGTACTATGTATGACTTACTATGTATTACTGTCCTGTAACAATAAAAGAGTAAAACAAAACAAGTAAAAGACTTCTATAAGAGTAAGTGTAAACGGTACAGTAACAGTAACACCACATCACTCTCCATGAGTGGCTTCAAGTGAGGCTTTGCAGTGTCCGTATCCCCGTCTCCCAGACAGTTCAGAAGCTCGGCCTTCTTTACAAACAACGTTCGTCTTGTCAAGTTTGCCATCTTTCTTGTAAAACGTATAATACTTCCAAACGATGGATTTGAACTCTGAGGGTGCGTTAAAAGACGATTGGAGGATTCTCCGCCGCATGCGCGGCTCCCTCCATGAGGACTGTCGGGAGCGCGCACGTCAGCCGCATGTCAGTTTGTTTACATCGACGCAGCTGGAGCTTCGTCTTTTAGCAGAGGATTAAAACACATTGTAATCATGTCGGACTCTTCATCAGTCAGTAATAACCCTTTGGGAACTACGTATGAGCGGACGAGCGCGCACAGAGGCGGCGACTCGACATGATATGTCATCACGCAAACGCGTTCCCAGATTGACTGGCATGGTGACTGCCCAAGTACGAGTTGGAACCATACAGCGCTGACTGGTTCGCAGGATCCTCCAGTATGTCTTTAAAGATCTGATTCTCTTGTAACGTAGCGCTGCCGCTGCTGCACTCCGCCATGTTGTTGTAGCTTGTAGCACAGTGTGTGTGTGTGTGTGCATGCGCATACGGCTTCCGTCCGTCTTCGGGAATGATGGTGCATTCAAGACGCCTCGGAAACACAAGACAGAAGGCAGGACAACGTGTACAAACCGATGCAACTTTGAAGATTACCGATTAGGCACACAGCGAACGATGCATCATGACTATAAGCCGTCATCGCATCGATACACACTGAATGAATCGATACACTCGTATCTCGCACGTATGTATCTCGATCACGATCGATATCGATTAATCTCCACATCGCTAGTTTTCACCCTATCCACCCTCGGGGCCCTGAGGTCCTCTGGTAGCGCCTTACTGTGTGTTCCTAAAGCCAGAACCAAGACTCATGGCGAGGCGGCCTTCAGCCACAACGGCCCCGCCTGTGGAACAGCCTGCCGGAGAACCTCAGGACCGCAGAGACTGTTGATAGTTTTAAAGGGAGGTTAAAAACACACCTTTTTAATCTGGCTTTTAACTGACCTTTTATAGTTCTTATCTCCATCATTTCTATTTGTTGTCATTTTTATTTTTAATCTACTCATCCTATTTATTCGTTCTATTTTTATTATCTACTTTTAATTTATTTTACTTTTCTACTTTACAATATTATCTTACTTATTTTTTATTAGCTTTGTATCATGTCTTTTTATGTTTTTAGCTGCTTAACGCCAGTGTTTCCTGAGGGGGGTCCTTCACTCTGAGGGGGGTCCTTCACTCTGAGGGGGGTCCTTCACACCGGGAGTTGGTCCTGGTCCTCTGCTGGGGTTACTGTGCTCGAGTCCTCTGGTCCCGGCAGGCCTGGGGGGCTCCACACCTCGGTGTTTGGGTTCCCCTTGGTCTGGCGGGGTCGGGGGTCGAGTGCTGGGGCCCCAGTATTAATGACCTTCGCCTTCTCCTGGTGTGGACGCCCCACTGGTAGTGTTTTCCCATGATGCTTAGTGCCATGCCATGTATCCTCTGCCTTGCTATGGGCAAAAATTGTGTGTGTGTGTGTGTGTGTGTGTGTGTGTGTGTGTGTGTGTGTGTGTGTGTGTGGGTTTTGGTGGTGCGGTTTTTATTCTTTTGTTTTTATGACTGTTTTTTACTGTTCAGCACTTTGCGTTGTTTTTATTATCATGAAAAGTGCTCTACACATAAAGTTTGATTTGATTTGATCTTGTTTCCGCCCATCTTGGAGCATGTTTCCCTCACTGTATGTTTGGTGTGGACACAGCTGTACATTCGTCCCTAATGGACTCGTCTTCATTAGAGGCGAGCGAGGGAGCGAGCCTCTGCGGTAAACCCCATAACGGTTAAAAGTACTTCTGTCAACTCCACCTGCTTTTCCTCCCTCTGCCAGGCTCGTCATTCCTGACCGGATAATCTTTCCTTCAGGGATTAGAAAGCTATCCAGTCGTCATCACTTTCCGTCAGCTTAGCTCCTATTAGCCAGCCGCCGCTGGCTTAGCGGCCCGAGCTCTGTATCTCAGTTCAAAAGGAACAGCGCAGATTTGTGCCACGGGTCAGCCGTAAGTCGGTTAAACCGGCATAGCGGTGGCTTCCGCTCCCGCTTCCACGCTCCAGAGCCCAATCAGAGCAGATGAAGCACCCAGCTGTGGCCAGAGGTTTTCTGGTAATAGCTGGGCCGCGGGAGGTGAAGGTGGAGTGGAGCTGGCGGCGGTTAGCCTCCGGCGTTAGCCTGGTGGCAGGAAACAGGAAGTGGCAGGAGTTGTGCTGTCACAGTCTGAGTACATTTGGACTCTGGAGGGCTGGAGAGCCTCCAGCTGTGGTCCCAGTCCCGGTCCCAGACAGGTGACCTCCTGTCAGTCAGATCCTGTGAGAGCATAGTTTAGATCAGCCAATTGGCCCCTGACCCCTGACCCACAGCCAGCGGTGTGTGATTGAGTAAACAGCCCGGCTCCGCGACGTGGCCTTCCAGCCTGGGGCCGAAGCGGGTCCAGCTCCTCCCCCTCCTGAAGGCTGAACCAGCAGGCAGAGCGCTGCCTGTGTTCACCCCACCCTCATTGGGAGTGAGCGGCACGTCCGCCGGGTTGATCGGCTCGCAGACACACCGCGCTCCAGTAATCGTTCAGGCAACCCGAGAAAATGAAACCACAACATTAAGATGCGCTCACCCCGCTTCTGCTGCTGGCTCCAGGGCAACGCTTTGATCTAATGTTCAGTCTGGCTCTGCAGTGCCACAGAGGAGTGACACAGGAGTGACAGAGGAGTGACAGCTGTAGACCACAGAGGAGTGACACAGGAGTGACAAAGGAGTGACAGCTGTAGACCACAGAGTAGTGACACAGGAGTGACAGCTGTAGGCCACAGAGGAGTGACACAGGAGTGACAGCTGTAGGCCACAGAGGAGTGACACTGAAGTGACAGAGGAGTGACAGCTGTAGACCACAGAGGAGTGACACTGGAGTGACAGAGTAGTGACAGCTGTAGAACACAGAGGAGTGACAGCTGTAGACCACAGAGGAGTGACAGCTGTAGACCACAGAGGAGTGACAGAGAAGTGACAGCTGTGGACCACAGAGGAGTGACAGCTGTAGACCACAGAGGAGTGACAGAGAAGTGACAGCTGTGGACCACAGAGGAGTGACAGCTGTAGACCACAGAGTGACAGATGAGTCACAGCTGTAGACCACAGAGGAGTGACACAGGAGTTACCGTTGGTTGTTCTGATGGTTGGTTGGCTGGTTGGTTGGTCTTTTGGTTGGCTGTTTGGTTGGTCCGATGGTTGGTTGGTCTGTTGGTTGGCTGGTTGGTTGGTCTGATGGTTGGTTGGTCTGGTGGTCGGTTGGCTGGTTGGTCTGGGGGTTGGTTGGCTGGTTGGTTGGTTGGTTGGTTGGTCTGTTGGTTGGTTGGTTGGCTGGTTGGTCTGGTGGTTGGTTGGCTGGTTGGTCTGATGGCTGGTTGGTTGGTTGGTCTGTTGGTTGGTTGGTTGGCTGGTTCGTCTGATGGTTGGTTGGTTGGTTGGTCTGTTGGTTGGTTGGTTGGCTGGTTCGTCTGATGGTTGGTTGGTTGGTTGGTCTGTTGGTTGGTTGGTTGGCTGGTTCGTCTGATGGTTGGTTGGTTGGTTGTAGGGCTGCACAATTAATCGAATTTTGATCATGATCACGATTTTGGCTGCTGCGATTAAATTTAGATGATCGTCGCGATTTTTAAATTGAAAAAACGGGCTCTGTTGCGTGTCAAATCAAGCACTTTTTTAATCCAACAATCAGCCAACCACCAGGGGGGGACCGAGGTTAGGGCCTCATCATTACGCCGCCTAAACAGCAAGTGAGTGAACCCCGCAGACAGAGACAGTGCTGAGGCATCTGGAGGCGAGGAGCTGCTAGCACCTCCTAAAGGAGCATCATCTACTGCAGCGGTCGGCAGCTGGTGGCCCGATGCCACTTTTGGCCCGCGAACAACAACATCTGGCCCGCCAGATGATTTAGAGAATGTGAGGCTCCTGCTTCACGGAGGCAGTAGCACCGTCCATTCACCTGTCAGTATGCAGCTCCTCCTAACCCGCCGTCATTACCTGTGGAACACCTGAAACCCTCTGCGTCAGTGAACAACCTGAGCCGTGCAGCTCCTGCTGCCTTCAGGGACACTCCGTAAAAGTAGCTGCTGATGGACGCCACTGCGGTGTCTCAGTCAGCTGTTAGCTTAGCTGTTAGCCACCGACGAACTAGCTGGCTTTGAACAATTCCTTCATGCTCAAACATCAGTCGATGGAACGCATCTCAACTTCTGTACCGGTGGAAAGAAGATGTAAACGCTGAGCGTCTCGGACAGAACGGGAAAAGCTGTTATTGACGGACAGTTCAGGATGTGAGCGGCGTAGCGGCGGCTTGGAGAGAACGAGGGAATCATTGTTCTGGTAGGTTTCATTTCTGGGTTTAGCGTGGCTGTTTACTGTTCTCTTGTTGTTTTATCTTCATCTTGTTGTTCAGTGATCATCGTGTTGCTCTCAGGGGTTAGAATGCAGCAAGTGACGGTCGCTCAGCTGTGAGGCGTTCAGGTTCCAAAGTCATAATCCGGCTCTTTTCAGAACAGAGGTCTGGTCAAACATTTGTAAAAACTCACAGTCGGCACATCTGTATGTTCGTTCACAACATTGACATGGTTCTAAATAGTTGTTTAGATTCTAATTAAAACATCTTCAATTATGTGCGCATGCACACCGGACTTCACTGAAGTGCTGAAGACGCACATCTTCAATTTGACACTTGTTTGTTTAAAAAAAAAAGTGCAATAAAAAGGTATGTTTGACATAACATAATGAATAATCGTGATGAATAATCGTGATTACAATATTGACAAAAATAATCGTGATTATCATTTTGGCCATAATCGTGCAGCCCTAGTTGGTTGTTTGGTCGGTTGGTTGGTCTGATGGCTGGTTGGTTGGTTGGTTGGTTTGTCTGATGGTTGTTGGCTAGTTGGTTGGTTGGTTGGTTGGTTGGTCTGTTGGTTGGTTGGTTGGCTGGTTGGTCTGATGGTTGTTTGCTTGGTTGTTTGGTTGGTTGGTTGGTCTGATGGTTGGTTGGTTGGTCTGTTGGTTAGTTGGCTGGTTGGTTGGTTGGTTGGTTGGTTGGTCTGTTGGTCTGTTGGTTGGCTGGTTGGTTGGTTGGTCTGATGGTTGTTTGGTCGATCTGATGGTTGGTTGGTCTGGTGGTCGGTTGGTTGGTTGGTTGGCTGGTTGGCTGGTTGGTTGGTCTGATGGTTGTTTGGTCGATCTGATGGTTGGTTGGTCTGGTGGTTGGTTGGTTGGTCTGATGGTTGTTGGCTGGTTGGTCTGATGGCTGGTTGGTTGGTTGGTTGGTCTGATGGCTGGTTGGTTGGTTGGTTGTTTTATTGGTTGGTTGGTCTGATGGCTGGTTGGTTGGTCTGGTTGTTTTATTGGTTGGTTGGTCTGATGGCTGGTTGGTTGGTCTGGTGGTTGGTTGGTTGGTCTGATGGTTGTTGGCTGGTTGAGTGGTTGATTGGTCTGTTGGTTGGTTAGTTGGCTGGTTGGTCAGTCTGATGGTTGGTCGGTCTGATGGTTGGTTGGTTGGTCTGATGGTTGGTTGGTTGGTCTGATGGGTGGTTGGTTGGTTGGTTAGCTGGTTGGCTGTTTGGTTAGTCTGGTGGTTGTTTGGTCAGATGGTTGGTTGGCTGGTTGGATGGTTGGTTGGTTGGTTGGTTGGTCTGGTGGTTGGTTGGTTGGTCTGATGGTTGGTTGGTTGTTTGGTCTGGTGGTTGGTTGGTTGGTCTGATGGTTGGTTGGTTGTTTGGTCTGGTGGTTGATTGGTTGGTCTGGTGGTTGGTTGGTTGGTCTGATGGTTGGTTGGTTGGTCTGATGGGTGGTTGGTTGGTTGGTCTGGTGGTTGGTTGGTTGGTCTGATGGGTGGTTGGCTGGTTGGTTAGCTGGTTGGCTGTTTGGTTAGTCTGGTGGTTGTTTGGTCAGATGGTTGGTTGGCTGGTTGGATGGTTGGTTGGTTGGTCTGGTGGTTGGTTGGTTGGTCTGATGGTTGGTTGGTTGTTTGGTCTGGTGGTTGGTTGGTTGGTCTGGTGGTTGGTTGGTTGGTTGGTTGGTCTGGTGGTTGGTTGGTTGGTTGGTCTAGTGGTTGGTTGGTTAGTCTGATGGTTGGTTGGTCTGATGGTTGGTTGGTTGTTTGGTCTGATGGTTGGTTGGTTGGTCTGATGGGTGGTTGTTTGGTTGGTCTGGTGGTTGGTTGGTTGGTCTAGTGGTTGGTTGGTTAGTCTGATGGTTGGTTGGTCTGGTGGTTGGTTGGTTGGTCTGATGGGTGGTTGGTTGGTTGGTTAGCTGGTTGGCTGTTTGGTTGGTCTGGTGGTTGTTTGGTCTGATGGTTGTCTGGTTGGCTGGTTGGTTGGGTGGTTGGTTGGTCTGGTGGTTGGTTGGCTGGTTGGTTGATTTATGTGTGGGTTGCTGAGCAGGAGGTCCGTCGCCCTGCGGTTCGTCCTGACAGTGGTGGCAGGCTAAAGAGATGTTTGAAGTGATTTGTTTGAGTGAGATCTGTATCACTCTCTCTTCAGGCACACAGTCTCTCTCTGAGCTGCATTATTGTTCTTCTCAAGTTTTCAATTAATTTTCAGCATTTTAATTTTTACTTTAATAACAAAATGCCACATAAATAACCTTCTGAGCTTCCTCCTCACTGTGGCGGTAACGTCCCGCTCAGCTCAGCTCAGCTCGCTTTGATTTCCTGCAGCGACGATAATTAAACTGTGATACAACCAGATCATGTTGGATAATATCAAACTGTGTGTGTGTGTGTGTGTGTGTGTGTGTGTGTGTGTGTGTGTGTGTGTGTGTGCGCGTTCGTGCGTGTGTGTGTGAGAGAGAGAGAGAGAGAGAGACATTCTGTCCTTATGTCAACAACAAATCTAGTGTAATTGATGTGGATTACATCATTTAGCGTTTCATCAGTCCCTGCTGCTCTCATGGAGAACTTCCTGCTCTTCTTCTTCAGTGGCAGCAAACTGCAGCTGGTTTGTGGTGATTCTGCAGAACCGGAACGTTCCTCCCAGGAGCAGCAGACCCACGTCGGTCCCACGTCAGGTTCCTCCAGGTTCAGAGCAGGTCCCAGTCTGACCCGGTCTCCCTCCGCAGGGTGCTACGGCGTGGACGGCGAGAGCGACTCCATCATGAGCTCGGCCTCGGAGAACTCGACGGAGCCGTGGTTCTGCGACGCCTGTAAGAACGGCGTGATGCCCAGCTGCGAGCTGTGTCCCAACCAAGACGGCATCTTCAAGGAGACGGACGCCGGCAGGTGGGGACGCTCGCTCCGGGCCGAGACACGTCCAGCCTAATGACCCGAGCTGGCAGCCGCTATCTCCACCCCCCAAATATTCAGCAGTGGGCAGAAAGAGCAGAAAGAGGAGCTGGATTAAGAGGTGGGGGTGGGGGGGATGAGGGATGGAGGGAGGAGAGAGATAGAGGAAGAAGAGAGTGTGTTATGTGAAGCGTGGAGACTTGAGCCACGTTATCGCTGATAGTGCTCCTCAGCCAGGCTGCACCCGAATTTACTACTTCACTAGAGCATGAAAAACACAGCAAATTAAAGTGTGGAGCGCCGGCTCGCCACAGATGGATATCTTTATATTGGACTTCGGATTCTCTTCCCTAAAGTCCGCATTTGAAATTGTGTCACACAGACTGCAGCTGCAGTCCCGGCTCCATAAATCTATGCGGCTGATTCTCTGTTTGAAGTGTTGAAGGAGCCGAGCATCACAGCAGCGTTCTCTTCTCCACACGAAACACAGCAAGCCGAGCACACGCTGCAGATCTGAGCCAGTCCTCCAGCGCTCTGAACCAGTCCTCCAGCACGGCAACGAGCCGGAGTTCAGCGGCTTCTTCAGGCGCTCAGTACCTCCAGAGAGCTCAGTACCTCCAGAGGGCTCAGTACCTCCAGAGGGCTCAGTACCTCCAGAGGGCTCAGTACCTCCAGAGGGCTCAGTACCTCCAGAGGGCTCAGTACCTCCAGAGGGCTCAGTACCTCCAGAGGGCTCAGTACCTCCAGAGGGCTCAGTACCTCCAGAGGGCTCAGTACCTCCAGAGAACTCAGTACCTCCAGAGGGCTCAGTACCTCCAGAGAGCTCAGTACCTCCAGAGGGCTCAGTACCTCCAGAGGGCTCAGTACCTCCAGAGGGCTCAGTACCTCCAGAGGACTCAGTACCTCCAGAGGGCTCAGTACCTCCAGAGGGCTCAGTACCTCCAGAGGGCTCAGTACCTCCAGAGGGCTCAGTATCTCCAGAGGGCTCAGTACCTCCAGAGGACTCAGTACCTCCAGAGGGCTCAGTACCTCCAGAGGGCTCAGAACCTCCAGAGGACTCAGTACCTCCAGAGGGCTCAGTACCTCCAGAGGGCTCAGTACCTCCAGAGGGCTCAGTACCTCCAGAGGGCTCAGTACCTCCAGAGGGCTCAGTACCTAAACTCAGTGGGTAGCGTGGTCAGCGTAGAGCAGTGCTTGTCAGTTATTTTCTGTTACGCCCCCCTGAGCAAGAAGAAAACAAGTGCCCCACCACCCACTGTCCACCCACTCTCCACCGCAACTATAAACAATAGCATTTGTCTATAAAACCGTTCTAGGTTCACCTCTGCATAACATCCTTGTTAAAATTAAAGAAAACAAAAAAGAAAGATATAGTTCAACTTGCAAGAGTGACTTCATTAACATTGTTTATTAGTCTGTAAAAGATTTTAAGAGCATCAATTTGCCTGAAATTCAATAAATAATAATACCCTTGTTTAAACTGTAAACATTTTTGACAGACTTATTGCACCATTTGCTGCTGGAAAATAAAACTCAACAAAATCAATAAATAATAACAAATTCAAATTCACTTCAGCAACATTAACCCAGGAGCACAATATATAAAACACCGTAACACTTTCAGGTGACTCTTTTGACTCACTGTCTTCGTCTCTCTCCGCCTTTCTTTTCATCCCTGTTAAAAATGTTTCCACGTTGTCTCAGGGTTTGTTTACTGCGCTTCACATCGCAGCTCCTTGCAAAAAAAAACCTACACCACAGAGCTCACACTCACTGCGCACACTCTGACAATGAGAGCGCCACTGCCAACTACTGGAGTGGATGTGCAATTACACTTTATTGTAGTACGGCGGGAAAAAAGCATGTTCCCCTGGGTGTCACGCGCCCCACTATTTGAGAAGCACTGGCCTAGAGAGTCGGAGTCCCTTGTGCCTGACAGGAAGTCATCGTTCCCCCCTCCGTGCGTGTGTGCAGGTGGGTGCACGTGGTGTGTGCGCTGTACGTTCCTGGAGTGGCGTTCGGAGACATCGACAAGCTGCGTCCCGTCACGCTCACAGAGATGAACTACTCCAAGTACGGGGCCAAGGTGAGTCCTGACGGGCTGCGGTGGGCCGGTGGGCGGGGCCGGTGGGCGGGGCCAGGGCCTCCCCCTCATCACGCACAGCTCCGAGTGCGTTTCATTGGTGTCAGGTGTCATGAGTGGTGTCAGGACAATTCAGGTTCTCCATGTTCTCCAGAGAACCGTGGAGTGGGGGGTTCTGACCTGGCAGCTGTGCTGAGGAAGCCTTCTGATGTCTTGTGTTGTTGGAGGTCAGAGGTCAGAGCTGCAGAAAACCCTTTCCAGTGTTTCAGTCAGTGTGGCACAGAAAGGAAACAAAGTCCATGATAAAGAAGAACGTCTTTAGATCTATGGAGGGATGAAGAAGAGAAGCGGGTCGTTCCTGTCTCTGAAGTCCCATGATGCATCACTGTCAGTTTGTCTGTGTGGCTGAGCTCTGAGTGTGTGTCTCTGCTTCCTGTCCAGGAGTGCAGCTTCTGTGAGGACGCCCGCTTCGCCCGGACCGGCGTGTGCATCAGCTGCGACGCCGGCATGTGCCGCTCCTACTTCCACGTGACGTGCGCTCAGAGGGAGGGGCTTCTGTCGGAGGCGGCGGCCGAGGAGGTGACCGCCCGCCGTCCTCGCCCGGTCCCCGAGGGACACGACACTGTTCCAAGCTCCATGGGTAGAATCCCACTCTCTACTGAGAGTGAGGCAAACCCCACTGTGACTCACTACTGCCCCCTAATGCTCACACTGCACATCTGCACACTGCTCATTTCCCTGAGGACATGAAGTGTCTGTCTGTCTGGACAGCACTGCTCTCCTCTTCTGCAGTCACAGCTCCAACCTGTCCTCATGTCCAACCTCTCCTCGTCTCTCACCTGTGCTCATGTCCAACCTGTCCTCGTGTCCAACATGTCCTCGTGTCTAACGTGTCCTCGTGCCTAACCTGTCCTCATGTCCAACCTGTCCCCGTGTCTCCAGGACATCGCAGATCCCTTCTTTGCGTACTGTAAGCAGCACGCCGACCGCTTTGACCGGAAGTGGAAGAGGAAGAACTACCTGGCACTGCAGTCCTACTGCAAGGTGTCGGTGCAGGAGAGGGAGAAGCAGCTGACCCCCGAAGCCCAGGTAGGCTCAGTCACCTGCGTCCCGCGGATCCCGGGGTCGGCGGTGGACTAACTGTCAGAAGTCGGTGGTGTCTCACCCCCAGGCCCGGATCAGCACCCGCCTGCAGCAGTACCGGGCCAAGGCGGAGCTGTCCAGGAACACCCGGCCCCAGGCCTGGGTGCCCCGCGAGAAGCTGCCCCGACCTCTGACCTCCAGCGCCTCGGCCATCAGGAAGCTGATGAGGAAGGCGGAGCTGATGGGCATCAGCACCGACATCTTCCCAGTGGACACGTCAGACACCAACGCCAGCATCGACGGGCGCCGCAAGCACAAGCAGCCGGCGCTCACCGCCGACTTCGTCAACTACTACCTGGGTGAGGAAATGCCGCCTCCTTCCTGTTGCAGAGCTCTTTCTGTTAGAGAGCACTTCCTGTTAGAGAGCTCTTCCTGTTGCAGAGCTCTTCCTGTTGCAGAGCTCTTCCTGTCAGAGAGCACTTCCTGTTAGAGAGCACTTCCTGTTAGAGAGCTCTTCCTGTTGCAGAGCTCTTCCTGTTGCAGAGCTCTTCCTGTTGCAGAGCTCTTCCTGTCAGAGAGCACTTCCTGTTAGAGAGCTCTTCCTGTTGCAGAGCTCTTCCTGTTGCAGAGCTCTTCCTGTCAGAGAGCACTTCCTGTTAGAGAGCACTTCCTGTTGCAGAGCTCTTCCTGTTGCAGAGCTCTTCCTGTTGCAGAGCTCTTCCTGTTGCAGAGCTCTTCCTGTTAGAGAGCACTTCCTGTTAGAGAGCTCTTCCTGTTGCAGAGCTCTTCCTGTTAGAGAGCACTTCCTGTTAGAGAGCTCTTCCTGTTAGAGAGCTCTTCCTGTTGCAGAGCTCTTCCTGTTGCAGAGCTCTTCCTGTTAGAGAGCACTTCCTGTTAGAGAGCTCTTCCTGTTGCAGAGCTCTTCCTGTTGCAGAGCTCTTCCTGTTGCAGAGCTCTTCCTGTTAGAGAGCTCTTCCTGTTAGAGAGCTCTTCCTGTTGCAGAGCTCTTCCTGTTGCAGAGCTCTTCCTGTTGCAGAGCTCTTCCTGTTGCAGAGCTCTTCCTGTTGCCGAGCTCTTCCTGTTAGAGAGCTCTTCCTGTTAGAGAGCTCTTCCTGTTGCCGAGCTCTTCCTGTTGCAGAGCTCTTCCTGTTGCAGAGCTCTTCCTGTTGCAGAGCTCTTCCTGTTGCCGAGCTCTTCCTGTTAGAGAGCTCTTCCTGTTAGAGAGCTCTTCCTGTTGCAGAGCTCTTCCTGTTGCAGAGCTCTTCCTGTTGCAGAGCTCTTCCTGTTGCAGAGCTCTTCCTGTCAGAGAGCTCTTCCTGTTGCAGAGCTGTTCTTGTGGTGACCTTGGGATCAGCCCCCTCAGCCTGCAGCTGGCCTATCTGCCATCACCGCGCTGTCACTGCTGTGTTTTATTCCTTCAGTGTAGATTGTGATCGTTCTATTGATTTTTGTCCCATTGCTATTCAGAGCGCAACATGCGCATGATCCAGATCCAGGACAACATCTCCGAGCAGAAGAGCCTGAAAGACAAGCTGGAGAGCGAGCAGGAGAAACTACATGTGGAGTACAACAAGGTGAGTCCAGACCCACCGAGCGCCACGGGAACCAGGCCAGGAGCGGGACCAGGACCGGGACCAGGACCAAGACCAGGACCAGGAGCAGGCCTTTATTATCAGCAGTATTTTCAGGACTGATGTTGTTTCAGCTGCCCCCATCCAGCTGCAGCAGCTGAGTCCTTCATGGTTGGTAGTTGGAGTCTGGAGGTGACCTGATGGTCAGGGATGAGACCAGCTGTAGGTTTTCAAACCGGATCTGATGTGAAGTGAACCTGGGTCGTCCTGAGACTGGAGCCAGATGAAGCCCGAGATCCTGGACTCTGCAGGGCTGAAAGGAGCAAATCAGCCAACAGATCATGTTGAGAACAGCCAGCACTTCAGACTCACTTCAAGGGAAAATGAGTGAGGGACTAAAGAGAAGGTGTGCCAGGGGGATTCAGAGCAGCCCTCTGGTTCTCTGCCATGCTGTGTTCAGTGTGAGGGCTGCATATTTCCTCAGTACATGACCACAGCCAGCAGGCTGACTGAGCTCTGCTCACTCACAGCGGTGTTCACATGTTGTAATGTGGTTTGATTAAAGCAGGAAATGAAGTCATTGTCGCTCAGTGTTACAATCTAGAACGGCAGGCGATGTGAGTGGAAGAAGAAAAGCTTAGAAGTGTCCCAGGTTTTAAAATTAAGGAAAACATTTATTAGGCCACAACAATAAAACAGCAAGACAAAATGATCAGTCCACCAAATTTCCAAAAAAAAGTCCTACAAAAAGAAAAGCAGAGGTTAATCCAGCCTCCGTGCCACTCTCTCCAGCCTGCAGTCGGCCTGACTGACTGCAGCTGCAGGACGAGCACTGATCACAGAGGAGAAGAAAATCAGCAGATCTGAAAACATTTCACACCAAATCTGTTTTTAAACCAGTCACACACACAGTGCCAGAAGAACAAGCTCCTTCGGCAGTACCAGTGACTTCTATCACCTCATGACAGAAGAACCAGCATTGTTGGTAAGAACTGACCTCACTTCTCATTAATCTGTTTAACTGTTTGCAGTCATCTGATCTCCACCGGACATCAGCTAGCTCTCCATGCTAACGTAGCATCGTTTACTCAGAGACTCTGACAAATCTCAGACATCAGTCTCAGTTAAATCAGCTCAGAAACTCACTTCAGCTTCATATTGAAGTTAAGTTCAGACTGAGCAGGAAACAAACATCTGTAGAGTATTATTAACCAGTCGCCGTGGAACGGCCTTCAGTTTGGAACATCTAACCCGGAGGCGTGCTCTGCTGTCACTTTTCTTAAACCTTTTTTCTGAGTCGTTGAGTCTCAATTAAGATTCCAGTTTGGTTTGTGAACACAGACTTCCTCAGGTTGCCATGGAGACGTGACGATGCAGGACAACCTGTGACTGACACCAGAAAACACCAACATTACTTTTAGTCCATGCTAGCATGTAGAAAACCCCAAAACACTTCTGATGCAAACAGCAGCGGTGGACAGACAGATGAGCTGTTACTGTCAGTGTTACAGTCGTCCTCTGGGTGGTACTGTCAGTGTTACAGTCGTCCTCTGGGTGTTACTGTCGTCCTCTGGGTGTTACTGTCAGTGTTACAGTCGTCCTCTGGGTGGTACTGTCAGTGTTACAGTCGTCCTCTGGGTGTTACTGTCAGTGTTACAGTCGTCCTCTGGGTGTTACTGTCGTCCTCTGGGTGTTACTGTCAGTGTTACCGTCATCCTCTGGGTGTTACTGTCAGTGTTACAGTCCTCTGGGTGTTACTGACAGTGTTACAGTCGTCCTCTGGGTGTTACTGTCAGTGTTACAGTCGTCCTCTGGGTGTTACTGTCAGTGTTAGAGTCGTCCTCTGGGTGTTACTGTCAGTGTTACCGCTGTCCTCTGGGTGTTACTGTCAGTTTTACCGCCATCCTCTGGGTGTTACTGTCAGTGTTACAACCGTCCTCGGGGTGTTACTGTCAGTGTTACAGTCGTCCTCTGGGTGTTACAGTCGTCCTCTGGGTGTTACGGTCAGTGTTACCACCGTCCTCGGGGTGTTACTGTCAGTGTTACAGTCGTCCTCTGGGTGTTACTGTCAGTGTTAGAGTCGTCCTCTGGGTGTTACTGACAGTGTTACAGTCGTCCTTTGGGTGTTACTGTCAGTGTTAGAGTCGACCTCTGGGTGTTACTGTCAGTGTTACCGCCGTCCTCGGGGTGTTACTGTCAGTGTTACCGTCATCCTCTGGGTGTTACTGTCAGTGTTACAGTCCTCTGGGTGTTACTGACAGTGTTACAGTCGTCCTCTGGGTGTTACTGTCAGTGTTAGAGTCGTCCTCTGGGTGTTACTGTCAGTGTTACAGTCGTCCTCTGGGTGTTACTGTCAGTGTTAGAGTCGTCCTCTGGGTGTTACTGTCAGTGTTACCGCTGTCCTCGGGGTGTTACTGTCAGTTTTACCGCCATCCTCTGGGTGTTACTGTCAGTGTTACCACCGTCCTCGGGGTGTTACTGTCAGTGTTACAGTCGTCCTCTGGGTGTTACAGTCGTCCTCTGGGTGTTACTGTCAGTGTTACCACCGTCCTCGGGGTGTTACTGTCAGTGTTACAGTCGTCCTCTGGGTGTTACAGTCGTCCTCTGGGTGTTACTGTCAGTGTTAGAGTCGTCCTCTGGGTGTTACTGACAGTGTTACAGTCGTCCTTTGGGTGTTACTGTCAGTGTTAGAGTCGACCTCTGGGTGTTACTGTCAGTGTTACCGCCGTCCTCGGGGTGTTACTGTCAGTTTTACCGCCATCCTCTGGGTGTTACTGTCAGTGTTACCACCGTCCTTGGGGTGTTACTGTCAGTGTTACAGTCGTCCTCTGGGTGTTACAGTCGTCCTCTGGGTGTTACTGTCAGTGTTACCGTCGTCCTCTGGGTGTTACCGCCATCCTCTGGGTGTTACTGTCAGTGTTACCGTCGTCCTCGGGGTGTTACTGTCAGTGTTACCGTCGTCCTCTGGGTGTTACAGTGTGTTACCGCCGTCCTTGGGGTGTTACAGTGTGTTACCGTCGTCCTCTGGGTGTTACAGTGTGTTACCGCCGTCCTCGGGGTGTTACAGTGTGTTACCGTCGTCCTCTGGGTGTTACAGTGTGTTACCGCCGTCCTCGGGGTGTTACAGTGTGTTACCCCAGGAGAACCAGCTGGACCCAGTAAAACCATCAGAACAGTCAGTCTGGTACAGCGGCTGAAATATCTAAGACTGTTCGCTTCAGAAAGACGTGGAAGCACAACTGGAATAGTTTAAATGACAAAAACATCTTGAAATGTCTCTTTGAAAAAGAGCAGAACTACATCTGGAACAGCTGGAAACGGCTGAACGCTCTCAACTGGAGAACACGTGCTTCAAACCTCTGAGCTCGCCAAACCTCCCAGGCCCCCCTGAGGCCCCTCCAGACCCACACTGGGACCACAGCAGGCCCAGGCCCCTCCAGACCCACACTGGGACCACAGCAGGCCCAGGCCCCTCCAGACCCACACTGGGACCACAGCAGGCCCAGGCCCCTCCAGACCCACACTGGGACCACAGCAGGCCCAGGCCCCTCCAGACCCACACTGGGACCACAGCAGGCCCAGGCCCCTCCAGACCCACACTGGGACCACAGCAGGCCCAGGCCCCTCCAGACCCACCCTGAGGCCACAGCAGGCCCAGGCCCCTCCAGACCCACACTGGGACCACAGCAGGCCCAGGCCCCTCCAGACCCACCCTGAGGCCACAGCAGGCCCTGGCTCAAAGATGGCTGCCGTCTTGGTCTGGGACAGAGAGACGCTGGCCGGGGTAGGACGAGTCCAGCTGTCCCGTGGCAGCGCGCTGCTGGAGGAAGACAGACGCTAACAGGACATGCTGCTGCAAGCTAACCGGACCTTCTTCAGCCTGCTCCGCTGGAAGCGTCCCAGACGTCCACTGCGTCAGACTGCAGGACGACGGGGAGAGAGTTACATCCAGGCCGTCCAGCGTGGACCAGGACCAGGACCAGGGCACTTATGGGATGTAGAAATCACAGAGTCTGGACAGCCTCCAGGACACAGGTGTCCGTCTCCTGTCTACAGTCTCGGTTCTCCGGTAACCTGTCTCCAGTCTCAGGTCCTCGGTCTCCAGTCTCTGGTCTCTGGTCCTCAGTCTCTGGTCTCAGGTATCAGGTCCTCGGTCTCTGGTCTCTGGTCCCTGGTCTCTGGTTTCTAGTTTCTAGTCTCTGGTCTCAGCTCCTTAGTCTCTGGTCTCACGTCCTCAGTCTCTGGTCTCAGGTATCAGGTCCTCGGTCTCTGGTCCCTGGTCTCTGGTCTTAAGTTTCAAGTCTCTGGTCTCAGGTCCTCAGTCTCTGGTCTCTGGTCTCAGGTCCTCTGTCTCAGGTCCTTGGTCTCTGGTCTCTAGTCTCTGGTCTCTGGTCCTCGGTCTCTGGTCTCTGGTTCTCGGCCTCTGGTCCTCGGTCTCTAGTCTCTGGTCCTAGGTCTCTGGTCTCTAGTCTCTGGTCCACGGTCTCTGGTCTCTAGTCTCTGGTCTCTGGTCCTCGGTCTCTGGTCTCTAGTCTCTGGTCCTCGGTGTCTGGTCTCTAGTCTCTGGTCCTCCGTCTCTGGTCTCTAGTCTCTGGTCTCTAATCTCTAGTCTCTGGTCCTCCGTCTCTGGTCTCTGGCCTCTGGTCTCTGGTCTCTGGCCTCTGGTCTCTGGCCTCTGGTCTTTGTTCTCTGGTCTCTAGTCTCTGGTCTCTGCCTCTGGTCTCTGGTCCTTGGTCTCTAGTCTCTGGTCTCTGGCCTCTGGTCTCTGGCCTCTGGTCTTTGTTCTCTGGTCTCTGGTCTCTAGTCTCTGGTCTCTAGTCTCTGGTCTCTGGCCTCTAGTCTCTGGCTTCTGGTCTCTGGTCTCTAGTCTCTGGTCTCTAGTCTCTGGTCTCTGGTCCTTGGTCTCTAGTCTCTAGTCTCTGGCCTCTGGTCTCTGGTCTCTAGTCTCTGGTCTCTAGTCTCTGGTCTCTAGTCTCTGGCCTCTGGTCTCTGGTCCTTGGTCTCTAGTCTCTAGTCTCTGGTCTCTGGCCTCTGGTCTCTGGTCTCTAGTCTCTAGTCTCTGGTCTCTGGTCGCTGGTCTCTGGTCTCTGGTCTCTGGTCTCTGGCCTCTGGTCTCTGGTCTCTAGTCTCTGGTCTCTAGTCTCTGGCCTCTGGTCTCTGGTCCTTGGTCTCTAGTCTCTGGTCTCTGGTCTCTAGTCTCTAGTCTCTGGTCTCTGGTCGCTAGTCTCTGGTCTCTGGTCTCTGGCCTCTGGTCTCTGGTCTCTAGTCTCTGGTCTCTAGTCTCTAGTCTCTGGTCTCTAGTCTCTGGCCTCTAGTCTCTGGCCTCTGGTCTCTGGCCTCTGGTCTCTGGTCCTTGGTCTCTAGTCTCTGGTCTCTAGTCTCTGGTCTCTAGTCTCTGGTCTCTGGCCTCTAGTCTCTGGTTTCTGGTCTTTGTTCTCTCGTCTGTGGTCTCTAGTCTCTGGTCTCTAATCTCTAGTCTCTGGTCCTCCGTCTCTGGTCTCTGGCCTCTGGTTTCTGGTCTCTAGTCTCTGGCCTCTAATCTCTGGTCTCTGGTCTCTTGCCTCTAGTGTCTGGTCTCTGGTCTCTGGTTTCTAGTCTCTGGCCTCTAGTCTCTGGTCTCTGGTCTTTGTTCTCTAGTCTCTGGTCTCTGGCCTCTGGTCTCTGGTCTCTGGTCTCTAGTCTCTGGTCTCTGGTCTCTGGTTTCTAGTCTCTGGTCTCTGGTCTTTGTTCTCTAGTCTGTGGTCTCTAGTCTCTGGTCTCTAATCTCTAGTCTCTGGTCCTCCTTCTCTGGTCTCTGGCCTCTGGTCTCTAGTCTCTGGTCTCTAGTCTCTGGCCTCTAGTCTCTGGCCTCTAGTCTCTGGTCTCTGGTCTCTAGTCTCTGGCCTCTAGTCTCTGGCCTCTAGTCTCTGGTCTCTGGTCTTTGTTCTCTAGTCTCTGGTCTCTAGTCTCTGGCCTCTAGTCTCTGGCCTCTAGTCTCTGGCCTCTAGTCTCTGGTCTCTGGTCTCTAGTCTCTGGCCTCTAGTCTCTGGCCTCTAGTCTCTGGTCTCTGGTCTTTGTTCTCTAGTCTCTGGTCTCTAGTCTCTGGCCTCTAGTCTCTGGCCTCTAGTCTCTGGCCTCTAGTCTCTAGTCTCTGGCCTCTAGTCTCTGGCCTCTAGTCTCTGGCCTCTAGTCTCTGGTCTCTGGTCTTTGTTCTCTAGTCTCTGGTCTCTAGTCTCTGGCCTCTAGTCTCTGGCCTCTAGTCTCTGGTCTCTGGTCTTTGTTCTCTAGTCTCTGGTCTCTAGTCTCTGGTCTCTAGTCTCTGGCCTCTAGTCTCTGGCCTCTAGTCTCTGGTCTCTGGTCTTTGTTCTCTAGTCTCTGGTCTCTAGTCTCTGGTCTCTGGTCTTTGTTCTCTAGTCTCTGGTCTCTAGTCTCTGGTCTCTAGTCTCTGGCCTCTAGTCTCTGGCCTCTAGTCTCTGATCTCTGGTCTTTGTTCTCTAGTCTCTGGTCTCTAGTCTCTGGCCTCTAGTCTCTGGTCTCTGGTCTTTGTTCTCTAGTCTCTGGTCTCTAGTCTCTGGCCTCTAGTCTCTGGCCTCTAGTCTCTGGTCTCTGGTCTTTGTTCTCTAGTCTCTGGTCTCTAGTCTCTGGTCTCTGGTCTTTGTTCTCTAGTCTCTGGTCTCTAGTCTCTGGTCTCTAGTCTCTGGCCTCTAGTCTCTGGCCTCTAGTCTCTGGTCTCTGGTCTTTGTTCTCTAGTCTCTGGTCTCTAGTCTCTGGTCTCTAGTCTCTGGCCTCTAGTCTCTGGCCTCTAGTCTCTGGCCTCTGGTTTCTTTTTTCTAGTCTGTGGCCTCTAGTCTCTGGTCTCTGGTCTTTGTTCTCTAGTCTCTGGCCTCTAGTCTCTGGTCTCTGGTCTTTGTTCTCTAGTCTCTGGTCTCTGGTCTTTGTTCTCTAGTCTCTGGCCTCTAGTCTCTGGCCTCTAGTCTCTGGCCTCTGGTTTCTTTTTTCTAGTCTGTGGCCTCTAGTCTCTGGTCTCTGGTCTTTGTTCTCTAGTCTGTGGTCTCTAGTCTCTGGTCTCTAATCTCTAGTCTCTGGTCCTCCTTCTCTGGTCTCTGGCCTCTGGTCTCTAGTCTCTGGTCTCTAGTCTCTGGCCTCTAGTCTCTGGCCTCTAGTCTCTGGTCTCTGGTCTCTAGTCTCTGGCCTCTAGTCTCTGGCCTCTAGTCTCTGGTCTCTGGTCTTTGTTCTCTAGTCTCTGGTCTCTAGTCTCTGGCCTCTAGTCTCTGGCCTCTAGTCTCTGGCCTCTAGTCTCTGGTCTCTGGTCTCTAGTCTCTGGCCTCTAGTCTCTGGCCTCTAGTCTCTGGTCTCTGGTCTTTGTTCTCTAGTCTCTGGTCTCTGGTCTCTGGCCTCTAGTCTCTGGCCTCTAGTCTCTGGTCTCTGGTCTTTGTTCTCTAGTCTCTGGTCTCTAGTCTCTGGTCTCTAGTCTCTGGCCTCTAGTCTCTGGCCTCTAGTCTCTGGTCTCTGGTCTTTGTTCTCTAGTCTCTGGTCTCTAGTCTCTGGTCTCTGGTCTTTGTTCTCTAGTCTCTGGTCTCTAGTCTCTGGTCTCTAGTCTCTGGCCTCTAGTCTCTGGCCTCTAGTCTCTGATCTCTGGTCTTTGTTCTCTAGTCTCTGGTCTCTAGTCTCTGGCCTCTAGTCTCTGGTCTCTGGTCTTTGTTCTCTAGTCTCTGGTCTCTAGTCTCTGGCCTCTAGTCTCTGGCCTCTAGTCTCTGGTCTCTGGTCTTTGTTCTCTAGTCTCTGGTCTCTAGTCTCTGGTCTCTGGTCTTTGTTCTCTAGTCTCTGGTCTCTAGTCTCTGGTCTCTAGTCTCTGGCCTCTAGTCTCTGGCCTCTAGTCTCTGGTCTCTGGTCTTTGTTCTCTAGTCTCTGGTCTCTAGTCTCTGGTCTCTAGTCTCTGGCCTCTAGTCTCTGGCCTCTAGTCTCTGGCCTCTGGTTTCTTTTTTCTAGTCTGTGGCCTCTAGTCTCTGGTCTCTGGTCTTTGTTCTCTAGTCTCTGGCCTCTAGTCTCTGGCCTCTGGTCTTTGTTCTCTAGTCTCTGGTCTCTAGTCTCTGGTCTCTAGTCTCTGGCCTCTAGTCTCTGGCCTCTAGTCTCTGGTCTCTGGTCTTTGTTCTCTAGTCTCTGGTCTCTAGTCTCTGGTCTCTAGTCTCTGGCCTCTAGTCTCTGGCCTCTAGTCTCTGGCCTCTGGTTTCTTTTTTCTAGTCTGTGGCCTCTAGTCTCTGGTCTCTGGTCTTTGTTCTCTAGTCTCTGGCCTCTAGTCTCTGGTCTCTGGTCTTTGTTCTCTAGTCTCTGGTCTCTGGTCTTTGTTCTCTAGTCTCTGGCCTCTAGTCTCTGGCCTCTGGTTTCTTTTTTCTAGTCTGTGGCCTCTAGTCTCTGGTCTCTGGTTTCTTTTTTCTAGTCTGTGGCCTCTAGTCTCTGGTCTCTGGTCTTTGTTCTCTAGTCTCTGGTCTCTAGTCTCTGGTTTCTAGTCTCTGGTCTCTAGTCTCTGGTCCACGGTCTCTGGTCTCTAGTCTCTGGTCTCCTGTCCATAGATGATAAATTCTGTGGGTAGACCTTTCCTCACGTCCCCCACAGCGTCCCACATCCAGTTGTGCAGACTTCAGCGAGTCCAGCAGGCCGTCTCCCTGAACGTTTGAAACCAGAAGTAAATGTGATTGGTCCCGCCCGTCACGTGACCGCATCACGTGGACAGAGGAGGCGCTGTGATAGGACGATTTATGGAAAACTTTAACTCATAAAATAAAGTCAACAGATGATTTCTGTGCTTCTGGTGAGGCAGCAGGGTGGAGGACCACAGACCGAGACCATTACCTGCTCTGAAACCGGGAGCTTTACCTTGCCTCAACCAGAAAGAGCTGCTGGTCTTCAGTACGTCCAGAACTCAGCCGCCAGGCTGCTGACCGGCACCAACAGGAGGTCCCACATCACACCTGTTTTAAATCCCTCCTCTGGCTCCCTGTTCTGTTCCGTGTCCAGTTTAAAGTCCTGGTGCTGACCTTCCGAGCCCGACATGGCCAGGCTCCTATCTACATCAGACACCTGATTCAGCCATACAGCTCGGCCCGAAGCCTGAGGTCCGCTGATCAGAACCTGCTGAGAACCCCCCGGACTCACTTTAAAACCAGGGGTGACCGTTGCTTCACGTCCACTGCGCCTCGCCTCTGGAACCAGCTCCCCCTAGACCTGCTCCCTGGACTCAGTGGAGGCCTTCAAAAACATCTAAAACACCTCTGTTCCAGAAGGCCTTTCAGACCCACTGACACGGTGTGTCTTGGCGGTACCATATTCTCATTATATGGTTTCCAACACTCTGCTTTTACGTCGGAGTGATGTCTACAATCGCTTATCTTTATGTTACATGCTCTTTTGAATGTTCTTTGATCTTTATACCTTGTTTTTGTTGTGAAGCACTTTGTGACTCCTGGTCTGTAAAAAGTGCTATATAAATAAATGTTACTTACTTTACATGTTTACTCTGAAAACCAGCATTTTGAATGGTTCCAGTGAGACCAGCATCATCGCCCCCTGCTGGAATTTCCCTGGAATTACAGCTTTGTTGCACTTCCGCATTATCTTCATGATTTATGAGCGGAGGTTGGCGCTTGCTCCAGTCCCCGGTCCCAGGTCCTGGGTCTCTGGTCTCCTGTCCCCAGTCTCAGGTCTCGGGCTTTTGGCCTCGGGTGCCCGGTCCCCGGTCTCGGGTCCCTGGTCCCTGGTCCCTGGTCCCCGGTCTCAGGTGTCTCTGTGTCTCTACAGCTGTGTGAGCTGCTGGAGGAGCTGCTGAACGTGAACGGGGATCTGCGTGGGGAGGGCCAGGCCATGTGGACTCTGATGGGGGGCATCGTGGGCCAGGTAAGGACCGGCGGGACGCTCTGCTATCCCGCCGACCAGGTAAACGCTTTTCTCCCACTCTCTTGTTACCGTGGCAACGCCGTCAGGTGAGCGATGGAATAGAGCCAAACAGGCCTCAGAAATAGAGAATTTCTCTCAACATAAAGTAGAATAAACACACTGATCACTGCAGAACCCAGAACCCAGAACCCTGCAGCCGGGCTGAGCTGTAATGACAGGAACCGAACCCAGCACCAAGACCCAGTCCGCTGGCTCTGCTCCGGGAGCAGCAGGGACGTCAGAAATCCGTAGAAAACATGATGGATCTGAGACATGACACACGTCTCCTGGGACAGTTTCCTTGCAGCCAGTGGAGTCATCACTACACAACTCAGTGCTTCAGTGACTCACAACACAGCGTCTCTGTCCACTGAGCTTCAGCCGCAGACAGCTGCTTCCTGCTGCACTGAACCAGCATCAGGGATCCGACCAGGAGATCTGTGACCCTGGATCCACTCCTCCGGGACCCGGCTGCACAGAAGCAGTCTCTGTGTTCCAACAGGACCTTCCAGATCCGTCAGTCTTCATTGGAGGCGTGTTGCGGACAGTCCGAGCGGAGAGACGCTCTCGTGATGTGAATGTGGCAGCGAGGCAGCAGGACGAACAGGAAGTGAGCGGACTGGTGCTGAATCTGCAATGGCCGCCATAAATCACCTAATTATGATCACGCCGGCTTTAAGTAGCCACATCAGTCACGGCGCCGCATGCCTCCATGTCATCGTCGTCTCCTATTTGTCATCCCGTTGCTGCGTTCTAGGCATTATTGATGTCCCTGGACCTGCATCACTCTTCAGCACATCACTGCTTTTGTTCCTGAAGCTCCTGGAAGTTTCTCTGCTCCTGGAAACGGGACAAGAAAACGAGAAAACGCTCCGGAGGGAGCCTTTTGTCACTCCTGCCAGCAGCTGCACAACGCCTGACAGCCTGTGGCTGCAGGTAGAGCCGGACCAGAGGCATCCAGCCGCATCCAGCCTCATCCAACCTCATCCAGCCACATCCAGCCTCATCCAACCTCATCCAGCCTCATCCAACCTCATCCAGCCCCATCCAGCTCATCCAGCCGCATCCAGCCTCATCCAGCATCACCCAGCCACATCCAGCCCCATCCAGCCCCATCCAGCCCCATCCAGCCTCATCCAGCCACATCCAGCCCCATCCAGCCTCATCCAGCCACATCCAGCCCCATCCAGCCTCATCCAGCCTCATCCTAGAGCTGGGCGATATGGCCTAAAATCAATATCACGATAATATTGAGCAGTCCACCTCGATAACGATAAATGGACGATAAGTACTTGGGGGGGGCATTTAATCACAGCTTTCTTGTGACAGTTTACCGTGGGCTCAAGAGTTGCAAACATTATTATTATTTCATTTTTCATTATATGGGGCCAATTTTCTTGAAATCCTATTAGATTTATCAAGATTAGGGTACAGAACATATCTATGTATCCTAACTTTCACAGCAACAGACGTCCAGATCCGACAGAACTCTGCTGGTAATGTAAATGTCTTCTCTGTGGGCTTTAGGGAAAATCTGGTGACTGAAGACTATGGAAAATTATTAATGTTCCGTGGTTCCAGATGTTTCCAGGGTGATGTGGTGTTTTGAGCAGCTGAGAATGGAACACAGCTGGACGTCTACCTGTCCCTGAGCTACAAATGAGCCCAACTTGTTTGTTTACATCTCCTCCTCCGTTTCCTGTCCACACAGCATCGCTTCAGGAAATATCTACATCCACGCAACATAAGGATTCAAAACGGTGTAGTTCACCTGCCAGGCCTTCAGATGGCGCTGTCACTCTGACACAGAAGCTCCCAAATGGAGAAGAAGACACGAAGCACGGACTCGGAGCTGCACATGCAACGTGATATAAACAAACACAACACCAGATGACGTGGCCTGTTCAATAAAACAGCATGAGGAGCTTCTGCAGGAAATATCAGCCAATCAGCTGCTGAGGATTTTACTGTCCAGGACGGTCGACCAGCAGGAATCTGCAGCCCTGCAGGCTGTTAGCCTGTAGCCTGTAGCGGCTAAGCTAGCATGTCTCCATGCTGTGTCCAGAGATCATGTCTGCTGGTTGGGATGCTCAGAGGGTCGAGCGGCGTCAGTCTGCTCTGCTTCAGCTGCTTCTGCTGGCTGCTGGGATGTTAAACAGGAGTGGGCGGAGTCACGTAGTGCAGCGTCTTAGAGGGACACGAGCACAGCCCGCCTCCACAGCTAAAGCCGACTTTTTTTTTAAGTACCGAATTTACCGACATGGGCAAAATGACGTCAGTTATCGTAGTAAACTTCGGTAACGATAAATTTTCGGTTTATCGCCCAGGCCTACCTCATCCAGCCCCATCCAGCCTCATCCAGCCCCATCCAGCCTCATCCAGCCTCATCCAGCCCCATCCAGCCTCATCCAGCAACATCCAGCCTCATCCAGCAACATCCAGCCTCATCCAGCCTCATCCAGCCCCATCCAGCCCCATCCAGCCCCATCCAGCCTCATCCAGCAACATCCAGCCTCATCCAGCCACATCCAGCCTCACCCAACCTCATCCAGCCTCACCCAACCTCATCCAGCCCCATCCAGCCCCATCCAGCCTCATCCAGCAACATCCAGCCTCATCCAGCCTCATCCAGCCCCATCCAGCCTCATCCAGCCCCATCCAGCCCCATCCAGCCTCATCCAGCAACATCCAGCCTCATCCAGCCACATCCAGCCTCACCCAACCTCATCCAGCCTCACCCAACCTCATCCAGCCCCATCCAGCCCCATCCAGCCCCATCCAGCCTCATCCAGCAACATCCAGCCACATCCAGCCTCACCCAGCCTCACCCAGCCTCACCCAACCTCATCAAGCCACATCCAGCATCATCCAGCCTCATCCAGCAACATCCAGCCACATCCAGCCTCACCCAGCCTCACCCAACTTCATCCAGCCACATCCAGCCGCATCCAGCCTCATCCAACCTCATCCAACCTCATCCAGCCTCATCCAGCCTCATCCAGCCTCACCCAGCCTCATCCAGCCTCACCCAGCCTCATCCAACCTCATCCAGCCTCATCCAGCCTCATCCAGCCTCATCCAGCCTCACCCAGCCTCATCCACATCCATCTGAGGCCGCCCAGTGGACCTGGACACAGACGCTAAGCTAGCAGGCTAACAGCTAACCTCGCTTGCTAGTTCGCCGCCTGCCAACCAGACACGAAGCAATCCCAACTTCCAGGACGGTGGAGAAGAGATGGAAGCGCTGCGTCCCGGGCCCAGCTTCAGTCTGAAGGGTGCAGCAGCAGCATATCGAGCTCACAGGCCTGGAGCGCCCTCTCAGGCTGTCAGCGGTAGTGTTCACGCCAGTCAGAACTGACATGTTCTGTATATCCTGATATCTGCTGCACCACCTGTCAGGAGCATGACCAGCCACACTTTGACAGCAGTATGGTCATTTATTGTCATTTAGAGTCCTCGGCTTGTTTTCCAGCTGTATGGTTCTGATTCCTCTGCTTCACGCCACCTTTCTGCTCCCGATGCCTTTCTGCTTTTGGACACTCGTGGGTAAACCAATCAGAGGTCACAGACGGGCTTTACAGCCAAGTCTTGGTCCACAGCAGTGAGTGTTTTAGAGTGCGTGCAGCGTCTGTCATTAGGGGGTTCTCTCTCCGTGAGATCAGACCGAGCTGCAGATATCTGCGGATTAGTCTGGCTGCTGAAGCAGACGGCTGGCGGAGAGGCCGTCCCGCCGGTGCGGAGCAGCTTAAAAGTTGTGTGTTTGAGGAGGATGAGTCTGCTGGAAGTGACAGAAAGTGTCTGGAAGAGCGTTCCCAGTGGAAACCAGATAGCTTGGAGCCTGAACGTTGACTAACTGCTCCGGCTCGCCCTGTAAACTTCTCCATCTGTCTGATAAGGCATGCTAACAGCGAGAGCAGCGCTCCATATCAGCAGCAGCAGAGGGGGAGGGGGAGGGGGAGGGGGGCTCTTCCTCGTGGCCGGATGCCTCAAGACTGTGGTCCAGGTTAACGGAGATAGCCTCGGTCTCCCGTCCCCGTCCTCATCTATCAGGTGTCCCCGCAGGGTCCCTCCCTCCACACTGCAGGCACAGCCGGCGCTCAGATTAGAGCTTCCTCCCCGAAAAACCTTGTCTCTTTAGCAACAGCCTCGGCCCGAACAAGATAAGTTTTCTAATTAACCCGTGTGGCAGCTCTGTTCACCTGGAACACACAGCTGGGCCTCCTGCTGGCTCCACCACAGCCACCGCTAACGCACTGCTAACTGCCCTGCTAACACCACCCGCTAGGGCTAACAACACAGCCACCGCTAACGCACTGCTGACTGCACTGCTAACACCACCCGCTAACTCTAGGGCTAACAACACAGCCACCGCTAACGCACTGCTAACTGCACTGCTAACTGCACTGCTAACACCCCCCGCTAACTCTAGGGCTAACAACACAGCCACCGCTAACACACTGCTAACTGCACTGCTAACACCACCCACTAGGGCTAACAACACAGCCACCGCTAACGCACTGCTAACTGCCCTGCTAACACCACCCGCTAGGGCTAACAACACAGCCACCGCTAACGCACTGCTAACTGCCCTGCTAACACCACCCGCTAACTCTAGGGCTAACAACACAGCCACCGCTAACGCACTGCTAACTGCCCTGCTAACACCACCCGCTAACTCTAGGGCTAACAACACAGCCACTGCTAACGCACTGCTAACTGCACTGCTAACACCACTGACACCACTGCTAATGCATTGCTAACACCACTGCTAACACTGCTAACACCACTGCTAACACCACTGCTAATGCACTGCTAACACCGCTAACACTGCTAATGCACTGCTAACAGCACCGCTAATACCACTGCTAACACCACTGCTAATGCACTGCTAACACCGCTAACACCACTGCTAACACTGCTAATGCACTGCTAACACCGCTAACACCACTGCTAACACTGCTAATGCACTGCTAACAGCACCGCTAATACCACTGCTAACACCACTGACAGCACTGCTTACACCACCTGCTGTCTCCACAGCTAGCGGTCCTTTCCCTGGGAGCCTCCAGGTCTTGTCTTCAGTACCGTTGGTCTCTTGTCCTCACCATCCTGGCTCCGGGGGTTTTCTCCCTCCACAGCCTCCCACAGCTGCCTTGATTGTTTGTTCTTTTTCCAGATTTGTTTCTTACTTTGTACCACCTTCTATTGAGTCATTCAGTCAATCAATAAAAATAATCCAGTCAATCAATGAAAATCATTCAGTCAATCGATGAAAATCATCCAGTCACTATAAAAGTTGCACTGTTGTGTTTGAATCTACAGAACTAGAATTAGAATCATCATAATGCAGCAGCATGTGCTGCACCTTCTCCACTTGCTCCACCTGTCTTTTATTACAACATGAAGCTGTGTGACCTGGTGTGTGTGTGTGTGTGTGTGTGTGTGCGTGTGTGCGCGCGTTTTCCTATCCTTGTGGGGACCAAATGTCCCCAGAAGGATAGGAAAACCTGCTCAATGTGCCTTGTGGGACCTTCTTCCGGTCCTAATGAGGGAAACAGTGTTTTCTTGACCATGTTGTTGTTACTGAAAACAGTAAAAGGTCAAAACATTTCTTTAGGGTTCAGCTGTGTGGTGGTCTGGGTCAGGGTCAGGGTCAGGGTCAGGGGCTAGGAAATGCATTATGTCAATGAGTGTCCTCACAAGGATAGAAATACAAACCTGTGTGTGTGTGTGTGTGTGTGTGTGTGTGTGTTTTGTAGAAGCTGAACACCCCTGCTGTCCTGAAAGCCCCCAAAGAGAGGAAGCCCAGTAAGAAGGAGGGGGGGAGCCCTGGGAAGCCGTCCAGCCTGCCGGCCATCCTCTACAGGTGAGACCCCCCCCCCCCCGAGCAGCCAGGGTGCGCTTCATTTAAATACCACCCAGAGCCGCAGGGTTTCAACACAAAGCAGTGGCGCTGGAAGTGGGTGGGTGGCTTTCTTTCACATTTCATTGACCTTCACAGACAGCAGAGTGGTCCGAGGCTCCACTGTGAGTCCAGCGCTGTCCTGCTGCTCCTCTGCTGCAGTTCAGATGTTCACCTCTTTCTAAAAAACTAAAGTACATAAGCTGCATGATGAAAGGTTAAAATACTGAAGTTGTCTTAGTCTTTCATTTAAAATGGATGTAATGATTTATGAGCATTTTTTTGTGTATATTTTGCCCACACAGTTGATAGTATATAAAATACAGGTGTAGTCCAGTCTACTTTTATCTCTAACCTCACAGCGTCCCCCCGTTTGACCTTTTATTGGCAGATATAAAATCATATGAAGGTGGTGAAAATCCTCTGAAAGCGGCCGCTGATCTCTGACAGGAGTTGAAATGAAGGCTGGCTTTCTCTCCTTCCAGCTGTGGAATCTGCAAGAAGAACCAGGACCAACATCTGCTGGTGCTGTGTGACACCTGCAAGCTGTACTACCACCTGGGCTGCCTGGAGCCCCCCCTCACCCGCATGCCCAAGAAGACCAAGAACAGCTACTGGTGAGGGAGGGGGCAGGGCAGGAGGGAGGGGGCGGGGGTGGGGGAGGGGGCAGGGTACAACAGTCACACTGAACTGAAGACACTGCTCAGGGTAGAACAATGAATCCTGTACATCCAGGCTGTCTTGTCATCAGGACTGTGTCTTGTTGTCCGGGCTTTGTCTTTTTATGATGGCTGTGTCTTGTTACCAGGACTGTGTCTTGTTACCAGGACTGTGTCTTGTTATCAGGACTGTGTCTTGTTACCAGGACTGTGTCTTGTTATCAGGACTGTGTCTTGTTATCAGGAATGTGTCTTGTTACCAGGACTGTGTCTTGTTATCAGGACTGTGTCTTGTTACCAGGACTGTGTCTTGTTATCAGGACTGTGTCTTGTTATCAGGACTGTGTCTTGTTACCAGGACTGTGTCTTGTTGTCAGGACTGTGTCTTGTTATCAGGACTGTGTCTTATGAGGGCTGTGTCTTGTTATCAGGACTGTGTCTTGTTACCAGGACTGTGTCTTGTTATCAGGACTGTGTCTTGTTATCAGGACTGTGTCTTGTTACCAGGACTGTGTCTTGGTATCAGAGCTGTGTCTCATTATGAGGACTGTGTCTTGTCATCAGGACTGTGTCTTGTCATCAGGACTGTGTCTTGTTGTCCGGGCTTTGTCTTTTTATGATGGCTGTGTCTTGTTACCAGGACTGTGTCTTGTTACCAGGACTGTGTCTTGTTATCAGGACTGTGTCTTGTTATCAGGACTGTGTCTTGTTACCAGGACTGTGTCTTGTTATCAGGACTGTGTCTTGTTACCAGGACTGTGTCTTGTTATCAGGACTGTGTCTTATGAGGGCTGTGTCTTGTTACCAGGACTGTGTCTTGTTATCAGGACTGTGTCTTATGAGGGCTGTGTCCTGTTATCAGGACTGTGTCTTGTTACCAGGACTGTGTCTTGTTATCAGGACTGTGTCTTGTTACCAGGACTGTGTCTTGTTACCAGGACTGTGTCTTGGTATCAGAGCTGTGTCTCATTATGAGGACTGTGTCTTGTCATCAGGACTGTGTCTTGTTATCAGGACTGTGTCTTGTTACCAGGACTGTGTCTTGTTATCAGGACTGTGTCTTGTTATCAGGACTGTGTCTTGTTATCAGGACTGTGTCTTATGAGGGCTGTGCTGTGAGCGGGGAGCAGAGTGATCAGTGAAGGTCACTCGGTTCAGGCTGCCTCAACAGAAACACTTGCTTATCAGTGCAGTCGTGCTGCTGCCTTGCTACAGGATGACAGCGACCGGGTCGGAGCATGCTCCCCTGCTCCTTCCTCTGTCTGCTGCTGTGATTCATGGTCCTCGCCTTCTGCAGGCTCCCGTTGCCACAGCTGCTGTCGTCTCCTCACAAACGATCGTCAGCAGAAAGCTCTGCTTCAGCTGAACACACTCCGGCCTCGTCTCACCGGCCCTGTGGGTGACGAATCGGCATTCATCAATATGATGGTCCTGATGTTACGGAAAGATGAAGTCTCAGCTCAGGTCTGACATCCTGCAGTCCGTTTGAGTCGGGGTGGATTTGTGGAGCAACACAGCAAAAGCTGGCGGAGCGAGAACATTTTTACAAAGCAAACCTCAAACATGCCTCATAAAGTTCAGCTGGAGAACAAGTTGGAACAAATCAGATGTCGACGATTCCGCACATTCCGAGTTCGATGTTCAGCAGAGGCCTCTGCATGTGGGGACGCCTCTTTTGGCTTCTACTCTACAGCTGGCCTCCAGGTCTCTTCTACGAAAGGTCTCTCTTCAAATGAACAAGCCGATCAACATGTTCAGGGGACCAAGCACTGCGGTCTGAACACACACTCCGAGGGCCCACTGGGCCCACCGGGTCCAACCGGGTCCAGCTGGGTCCAGGTCCAGCCGGGTCCAACCGGGTCCAGCCAGTTCCAGCCAGGTCCAGCCAGGTCCAACCGGGTCCAGCCAGGTCCAGCCGGGTCCAGCCAGGTCCAGGTCCAGCCAGTTCCAGCCAGGTCCAGGTCCAGCCAGGTCCAGTTCCAGCCAGGTCCAGTTCCAGCCAGGTCCAGCCAGGTCCAGGTCCAGCCGGGTCCAGCCAGGTCCAGGTTCAGCCAGGTCCAGCCAGGTCCAGGTCCAGCCGGGTCCAGTTCCAGCCAGGTCCAGCCGGGTCCAGCCGGGTCCAGCCAGGTCCAGGTCCAGCCGGGTCCAGCCAGGTCCAGGTCCAGCCGGGTCCAGCTCCAGCCAGGTCCAGCCAGGTCCAGGTCCAGCCGGGTCCAGCCGGGTCCGGGTCCGGGTCCAGCTGGGTCCAGCCAGGAGGGGAGACTCAGACCACTGACGTGGCCCTCCTCACAGCAGGGCCCTCATCTCAACAGTGTTGGGATGTTTCAGTGTCTTGTTGAAGCTCCAGACGTGTGTTAGCTGGATGCTAATGAGCTCAGTCACTGGTCTCAACACTGAATTTCCACAGAAGGGAAACACACCCTGTCTCTGGTCACTTCGTCAGACTGATCGTTTTGCCAGCAGTCTTAAACGTTGCCCATGTGACACTGGGTGAATGCTGTGTGGAATCGGTGTGAACCAGTGAAGCAGCCGGCGCTCGTCCTCCAGAGTCCGGTCCGTCACATCGCACCCCTTCCCTGCCGCTGAGAGCCGGTTGGTCAGAGGAAGCGTCTCCTGTTCCCGTAGCGCCGTATTAGGATCCTCACTTTGTTTATTCGTATTACTGCTGACATTTGTGGCCGGGCGGCGGCCGCCGCATAATCAGATGACGGATGCAGAGAGGGTGGAAATGTCACACTCTCCCCTCTTCTTCCTTTTTCTTTTCCCGTTTTATCAGCATCTGTTTTTCCAGCTGCGATGGTTTGCAGATGAAGAAAAGTGGAGCCGCTCCCGCTAAATGAGTGGAATGAAGAGCTGCAGCTGGTGCTGGAAGGCCGCCGGTCCGCCGGCGGAACCGGCAGCAGGCTCCTTCGCTGTATTGGCTGAAGATGAGCAGTGTGGATGCAGACTGGGGCTAATTGCAGAGTGGATGAGCGGCTCTCAGCAGCTGCTGCTGGGAGCCATGACAGCCTGAACGCTCTGCCGCCGACCGCTGCTCAGAGAGCTGCAGAACCGGACCGCCGTCTCCACCTGGAGCCGGTTCCGCTGGACCCTTCTGCTGCAGACCAGTCACATGTCCTCCAGTCTTTTCCTGGAGCTGTTGCATTGTGGGTGTTTTTCCAACCCCCCACAGCGTGGCTTGGAGGCTAGCAGGATAGCAGTCGGCTGGCGTTCGTCTCTCAGCGTCACGCGGCTCTTCTGAACGAACCTCAGTGTTTTCTGTGAAGTGGTTCTGATTGGCTCGCTGCTTTGTTGGGCTTGGAGCCTGTTGGGGGCCGGTTTGAGCCCACGGGCCTTATGTTTGACCCTTTTCACTCTGCAGCAGAGGCACCTGAGTTTTTTAACATCTAAATAATGTCAGTGCTGTTTGCAGTTTGACATCATCTGGAGCGCAAAACGGCGTGATTCCAGAGTGAGTGAGTGAGTGAGTGAGCGAGCGAGCGTGCGTGCGTGAGTGTGTGATAACTGTTCCACCCTCCTCCTCAGGCAATGTTCCGAGTGTGACCAGGCCAGCAGCGACGAAGCCGACATCGCCATGGAGACGCTGCCCGACGGCACCAAGAGGTCCCGGAGGCAGATCAAAGGACCAATCAAATTCATCCCTCAGGAGATGTCGCCCGAGCCCAAGAAGCACCAGGTGAGAGGACACACACGACCCGGGAGCACACCGGGTACACACCAGACACACACCGGGTACACACCAGACACACACCGGGTACACACCAGACACACACCGGGAACACACCGGGTCCGCCCCCCGCCCTCCCCTCCAGATGGCTCTTATCAGAGCTGGCCATGTTCAGAGGCTGTGACATGGTGTCCCCCCGTCCTCCCTGTCCCCCTGTCCCCCAGTCCCCCCGTCCCCCCTGTCCCCCCTGTCCCCCCCCAGTCCCCCCGTCCCCCCCGTCCCCCCTGTCCCCCCCCCGTCCCCCCCGTCCCCTCGTCTCCAGACTGCTCTCTGACAGCTGGGCTGTTCAGAGCTGTCGGCGTGTGACCCCCCCCCCCCCCCAGCCCTCTGCTGCTGCTCCAGGATTAAGCTGCCTTCTGATTTCCTGTCTTTTCTCTCCGTCCTCGTCTCCTCAGCCACTCGGCCAAGACACTTCAGTGCAGCATTTATCTTCAAACGCACGGCGAGCAGAGAGCAGAGTAGAGAGTAGAGTAGAGCAGTGGCGTCACTAGGCCTATTTTAGGGGGGCTTCAGCCCCCCTAAAATAATCTCAAGCCCCCCTAAATAATTTGGTGGGTTTTTTTTATTTCTTTTTTTTTTTTTTTTCAAAAATGTGAGGACAAATTCAATATAAGGTGCCCAGAATATGAGTTGAAATCAACAATCATATAACTTGTCATTATGAACGCAAATATGATCATAAGTCTGTCAGTTTCCCTCTACTTCACAGTGTGAGGCGGAGCCCCGTCAGAGCGTTATCAGTCCGTTCCACTGCCTCATACAGAGTTCGCCCACATCACTTGCGCGTAGAGCTCAGATCCTCAGATCAGGAGGAGATTCAGGAAAAACGGATATACGAAGGTTTTTCAACAAAGTATTTATCCCAGCTGGTGGTAACAGTTAGCTCCAGCCCCTGTCCAACAGCAGAAAGCCCCGTGTATTTAATAAAAAATAAAAACCTGGCTGGCTCACTCCCGATGGGAGAGAGACGTTTCAGCTAGCTAAGTAGCAGCTAAAAACACGCTGCTATTGAGCTAACTTGTTAGTCTTTTATGCAGTGGATAATAATAATAATACACTAACCGTGATCACTCCACCACCCCTGTCGACCTGTAGGAGTCAGGAGGACAGAGCAGCTTAGAGAGAGAGAGGGGAGAGAGCTCTTCTGGAAAGGTGAGTCTAAAGCAGGACTCACCTGCAGGCAGCTGATGATCAGCAGGTCTGAAAACAGCCTCGGTTCCCCCAAGATCCATCTGAAACTCAGTTGGGTTGGGGGGGGGGGGGGTTGTTGTTGAATTATTTTCCCTTGAGTGGATTTAAAAGTAACAGTATTAAAATGAAGAAACAAACAAAAAATACTCTGAAAGTGTGGATATTGTTCTCTAAATAAATGTTCCTGAAATAATACTTTATCCAGACATGTGCCAGATGTGATTTGGAGTGGAGGATATTCAAAGGTGCCACAAAACGATCTCATGTTAAATGACTTTCAATAGCAAAGTGAGTCATGTGACATGTTGAAATATATCTCCCTCTCTCTGACAAGGGGAAGTCCTGCACCTATTGAGTGGCGAATTCTTTTACATACATTTATTTTTATTTTAGGGAAACTATGCAGCTCTTAAAAAAAAAATCATTAAGTTTGTAACAAGTCGCCCTTAACGGCACTCGGTGACCCTGAAGCAGCTCTCAGGGTCAAAAGGTTGATGACCCCTGGTTATATTGTATAAAAAATCTAAAGGTTGCTTAAAACTTTTACATACTAATGTATCTCTGTTAAATCTGTCCAGAAAAGTGGAAAAGCAACTTCTCAGTTTTTGTTTGCTGTTTGTGAGCGTTGATGCTCGCCCACTACATTCGCTCACATCCTGTGCATCTCCTGGGGGCTCAGCCCCCCTGGTACTCTAGTACCTAGTGACGCCTCTGGAGTAGAGAGCAGAGAGAGTGGAGAGGAGAGGAGAGGAAAGAGTAGAGAGCAGAGAGTAGAGTAGAGAGGAGAGGAAAGAGTAGAGAGTAGAGTAGAGTAGAGAGCAGAGAGTAGAGTAGAGTAGAGAGCAGAGAGGACAGAGCGGCGATTGAAATTCCTACTTTGCATTTTTAATGCTTTTAGCAGAGCAGCAGCTCTGACTCTGCTCTAAAGACACGCTCCAGTTTATCAGCTCCGCTAACTGACCGCCTGCAGGACTGTCTGTCTGACTGTCTGTCTGACTGACTGTCTGACTGACTGACTGACTGTCTGACTGTCTGACTGACTGTCTGACTGACTGTCTGACTGACTGACAGACTGACTGTCTGACTGACTGACTGACTGACTGAATGTCTGTCTGTCTCACTGACTGCCTGACTGTCTGACTGTCTGACTGACTGACTGACTGTCTGCCTGACTGACTGACTGACTGGCTGTCTGACTGTCTGACTGACTGTCTCACTGACTGTCTGACTGGCTGACTGGCTGTCTGACTGTCTGACTGACTGTCTCACTGACTGACTGACTGACTGACTGGCTGTCTGACTGTCTGACTGACTGACTGTCTGACTGACTGTCTGACTGACTGTCTGACTGACTGACTGACTGACTGTCTGACTGACTGACTGACTGTCTGACTGACTGACTGTCTGACTGACTGTCTCACTGACTGACTGTCTGACTGACTGACTGACTGTCTGACTGACTGTCTGACTGACTGACTGACTGACTGTCTCACTGACTGTCTGACTGACTGACTGACTGTCTGACTGACTGACTGACTGTCTGACTGACTGACAGTCTGACTGACTGACTGTCTGTCTGACTGTCTGTCTGACTGTCTGTCTGACTGACTGTCTCACTGACTGTCTGACTGACTGTCTCACTGACTGTCTGACTGTCTGACTGACTGTCTCACTGACTGTCTGACTGTCTGACTGACTGTCTGACTGACTGACTGACTGACTGACTGACAGACTGACTGTCTGACTGTCTGACTGTCTGACTGTCTGACTGACTGTCTGACTGACTGACTGACTGACTGACTGTCTGACTGTCTGTCTCACTGACTGTCTCACTGACTGACTGACTGTCTGACTGACTGTCTCACTGACTGTCTGTCTGACTGACAGACTGACTGTCTGACTGACTGTCTGTCTCACTGACTGTCTGTCTGACTGTCTGACTGACTGGCTGACTGGCTGACTGTCTGTCTGACTGACTGTCTGACTGACTGACTGACTGACTGAATGTCTGTCTGTCTCACTGACTGCCTGACTGTCTGACTGTCTGACTGACTGACTGACTGTCTGCCTGACTGACTGACTGACTGGCTGTCTGACTGTCTGACTGACTGTCTCACTGACTGTCTGACTGTCTGACTGGCTGTCTGACTGTCTGACTGACTGTCTCACTGACTGACTGACTGACTGACTGACTGGCTGTCTGACTGTCTGACTGACTGTCTGACTGACTGTCTGACTGTCTGACTGACTGTCTGACTGACTGACTGACTGACTGTCTGACTGACTGTCTCACTGACTGTCTGACTGACTGACTGACTGACTGTCTGACTGACTGACTGTCTGACTGACTGTCTCACTGACTGTCTGACTGACTGTCTGACTGACTGACTGACTGTCTGACTGACTGACTGACTGTCTGACTGACTGACTGACTGTCTGACTGACTGAGTGACTGTCTCACTGACTGTCTGACTGACTGACAGACTGACTGTCTGACTGACTGACTGTCTCACTGACTGTCTGACTGACTGGCTGTCTGACTGTCTGACTGTCTGACTGACTGGCTGACTGGCTGACTGTCTGTCTGACTGACTGTCTGACTGACTGACTGACTGACTGACTGACTGAATGTCTGTCTGTCTCACTGACTGCCTGACTGTCTGACTGTCTGACTGACTGACTGACTGTCTGCCTGACTGACTGACTGACTGGCTGTCTGACTGTCTGACTGACTGTCTCACTGACTGTCTGACTGTCTGACTGGCTGTCTGACTGTCTGACTGACTGTCTCACTGACTGACTGACTGACTGACTGACTGGCTGTCTGACTGTCTGACTGACTGTCTGACTGACTGTCTGACTGTCTGACTGACTGTCTGACTGACTGACTGACTGACTGTCTGACTGACTGACTGACTGTCTGACTGACTGACTGTCTGACTGACTGTCTCACTGACTGTCTGACTGACTGACTGACTGACTGACTGACTGTCTGACTGACTGACTGTCTGACTGACTGTCTGACTGACTGTCTCACTGACTGTCTGACTGACTGTCTGACTGACTGACTGACTGTCTGACTGACTGACTGACTGTCTGACTGACTGACTGTCTCACTGACTGTCTGTCTGACTGTCTGTCTGACTGACTGTCTCACTGACTGTCTGACTGTCTGACTGACTGTCTGACTGACTGACTGACTGTCTGACTGACTGACTGTCTGACTGACTGTCTCACTGACTGTCTGACTGTCTGACTGACTGTCTCACTGACTGTCTGACTGTCTGACTGACTGTCTGACTGACTGACTGACTGACTGACTGTCTTACTGACTGTCTGACTGACTGACTGACTGTCTCACTGACTGACTGGCTGACTGTCTGACTGACTGACTGTCTGACTGACTGACAGACTGACTGTCTGACTGTCTGACTGTCTGACTGACTGTCTGACTGACTGACTGACTGACTGTCTGACTGTCTGTCTCACTGACTGACTGACTGTCTGACTGACTGTCTGACTGACTGTTTGTCTGACTGACAGACTGACTGTCTGACTGACTGTCTGACTGACTGACTGAGTGACTGACTGACTCTCTGACTGTCTCACTGACTGTCTGACTGACTGACTGACAGACTGACTGTCTGACTGACTGACTGTCTCACTGACTGTCTGACTGACTGGCTGTCTGACTGTCTTACTGACTGTCTGACTGTCTGACTGACTGACTGACTGACTGACTGACTGTCTGTCTGACTGACTGACTGACTGACTGACTGACTGTCTGACTGTCTCACTGACTGACTGACTGACTGACTGACTGACTGTCTGACTGTCTCTCTGACTGTCTGTCTCTCTGACTGTCTGACTGACTGACTGTCTGACTGTCTCACTGACTGTCTGACTGACTGACTCTCTGACTGTCTCACTGACTGTCTGACTGACTGACTGACTCTCTGACTGTCTCTCTGACTGTCTGTCTCTCTGACTGTCTGTCTGTCTGACTGACTGACTGACTATCTGACTGTCTCTCTGACTGTCTGTCTCTCTGACTGTCTGACTGACTGACTGACTGACTGTCTCACTGACTGTCTGACTGACTGACTGACTCTCTGACTGTCTCTCTGACTGTCTGTCTCTCTGACTGTCTGTCTGTCTGACTGACTCTCTGACTGTCTCTCTGACTGTCTGTCTCACTGACTGTCTGACTGACTTGGACAGGAAGCAGAATGTCTGGACTCTGCCACCCTGTGAGTCAGGTTGGGACAGCCAGCAGTGTGCATGGTGTGAGGCAGCAGGGGAATCGTGCCGGCGACTGTATTTAGTGCGTACAGGCGGCAGCAGTGAAGTTGATGCTGCGTGGCGGCGGAGTGCAGGGAGCTGCTGGAGAACGGGTGTCACAGTCCTGTTTCCAGTGAGGCTGCTGCTCAGAGAATCAGTCACTGCTGAATCACCACCGGAGCCGTCCTCTGAGGACCCGGCTGGACCCGGATGGACCCGGCTGGACCCGGGCCTCCAGCTGAGGAGCTCTGCCGGTAAACGAGTCTCCGTCAGATGACGGGGGGGAATGTCTCCACCCGGCACTGGCTCCACAGGGGAGCACTGACCTCTGACCTCCTGGTCTCTGGTCTGTCACAGGCTGCAGGCTGACACTCTGACCTCTGCTGGTCTCAGGCCTGGTTCTCACAGGACGCCCCGCTTGTGCAGGCGCTTGGCTGTTCAAACAGGAAGCCATTCCTGCTGCGCTCTGCGCGCCGGTCAGACATCGACTGAGCCCGGCAGCGGTCGGCTGTTTCCGCCTTCTTTCAGTTTTCCCCATTTACGAACGCTTTAAACATGTCTGCCTGATGTGGTGACCTGTGGAGAGCCCTCGCCTCGCCCCCCCCCCCCCCCCCCGTGTCTCATTTACATCACGTGAATCTCTGCCCCTCCTCTCTGTCTCGCTCTCTCTCTCTCGCCCTCTCGTCCTGTGTGTGTGTTTATCTGAAAAGGAAAACTGAAAAGCAACATAGTTTGTTATTTTACTTTATTTTATTGTGAAAATTGACCAGGTTCTCTCACATTTTCCGTTCCCGACTTCCTGTCTGGTGCGATCTGCTTGATCCAGCTTGACAAATGGCGCTCTCGGAGAAAGTAGAGCGGAGCGGAGCGCCCGCGGTCCACGGTGCGAGCCGCTCCGCCTCCTGTATGAACCGTCAGATGGGTTAACAGGGGCGCCGATCTGAAACTCGGCGCACGGCGCGTCCTGTGTGAACCAGGCGTCAGGGTTCCCCGAAGGAACTGCACGGAACACCGGCAGTTCTGAAGAGAGTTCCCAAAGGCCTCCTCCACCTCGCCTACACTCCAAGCAGCGGGTGGAGCACCTCGTTAAGCTGCTCCATGTGGGTGGAGCAAAACATATGGGGCGGGGCAACATACCCATGGGTCTGTTTCCTGACCCTCCTCCATGTTCAGCTGGTCCACTGGGAGCGCTCCAGCCAGTGAGCTGTCCTTGTAGACATGCTCACTTCATTTTAAAGATCCGTCCCTCAGTGAGGCTGGACCCGTCCCTGTGGGCCTGACCCGGGTTTGTCTCCCGGCTTCGTCTCCCGTCCTCTCCTCTTCATGTGGGACAGTTTCCTGTGTCCAGATGGTCGTCTGCAGACAGTTTGCCTCCCGGCCACTAGCTGGAGCTGCAGAGGTCAGCAGGATGTGAAGCTGTGTGACCTTCGTTTGACCTTCATGGGACCGGTCCTCTGTTTCCCCTGTCTCCATGGAGACGGAGTGTTTGTGGGGACAAACGGCGTTTTAACATTCGCCCTCCTCTTCCAGGCTCTTATCCAGCAGAGTTTCCCCCGAGGCTGAAGCTGAATGTGTGTGTTTCAGAGGACTCGAGGCCAGAAGAGGAAGAGAGTTCCCATCTGCGAGGACAGAGAGGACAAGTCTGAGGTTCGTCCCCATCTTCTGCCTGAAGCACCTTGAGAGACACTCTGTCTGGTGTCAATGCTCAGAGGACAGTCCTCTACCTGGTTTGGTTTGATTTTCCCAAAGTCTGAACTTTTCAGCAAAAAGTCATGAACCAGGCGTCCTGATGGAAAACAGCACTTTAAATTCACTCTCACACTTACAGCCGTCTCACACTTAGAGCGGATGAAACCATGAACCAGGAGAGTTCACCTCCCCTGCTCCCTCCGGGAGGTGATCTCATGTAGCAATGTCTCTGTAGGAACCGTTGCCACGGGAACGGCGACAGCGCCAGTCCGCTCTGCAGAAGAAGCCCAAAGCAGACGACAGCCGGACGGAGTGCAGCTCCTGCAAAGGACCCGGGGACAGCGACAGCCTTGTCAGGTGTGTGTGTGTCTGTTGGTAGAGATGGGGGTGTGTGTTAGTAGAGATGGCGGTGTGTGTTGGTAGAGATGGGGGTGTGTGTTAGTAGAGATGGCGGTGTGTGTTAGTAGAGATGGTGGTGTGTGTTAGTAGAGATGGTGGTGTGTGTTAGTAGAGATGGGGGTGTGTGTTGGTAGAGATAGGGGTGTGTGTTGGTAGAGATGGGGGTGTGTGTTAGTAGAGATGGCGGTGTGTGTTAGTAGAGATGGTGGTGTGTGTTAGTAGAGATGGTGGTGTGTGTTAGTAGAGATGGGGGTGTGTGTTGGTAGAGATGGGGGTGTGTGTTGGTAGAGATAGGGGTGTGTGTTGGTAGAGATAGGGGTGTGTGTTGGTAGAGATGGGGGTGTGTGTTAGTAGAGATGGTGGTGTGTGTTAGTAGAGATGGGGGTGTGTGTTAGTAGAGATGGGGGTGTGTGTTGGTAGAGATGGGGGTGTGTGTTAGTAGAGATGGGGGTGTGTGTTGGTAGAGATGACGGTGTGTGTTGGTAGAGATGGGGGTGTGTGTTAGTAGAGATGGGGGTGTGTGTTGGTAGAGATGACGGTGTGTGTTGGTAGAGATGGGGGTGTGTGTTAGTAGAGATGGGGGTGTGTGTTGGTAGAGATGGGGGTGTGTGTTGGTAGAGATGACGGTGTGTGTTGGTAGAGATGGGGGTGTGTGTTGGTAGAGATGACGGTGTGTGTTGGTAGAGATGGGGGTGTGTGTTGGTAGAGATGGGGGTGTGTGTTGGTAGAGATGGGGGTGTGTGTTGGTAGAGATGGTGGTGTGTGTTAGTAGAGATGGGGGTGTGTGTTGGTAGAGATGGTGGTGTGTGTTGGTAGAGATGGGGGTGTGTGTTGGTAGAGATGGGGGTGTGTGTTGGTAGAGATGGTGGTGTGTGTTGGTAGAGATGGTGGTGTGTGTTGGTAGAGATGGTGGTGTGTGTTGGTAGAGATGGTGGTGTGTGTTAGTAGAGATGGGGGTGTGTGTTGGTAGAGATGGGGGTGTGTGTTGGTAGAGATGGTGGTGTGTGTTGGTAGAGATGGTGGTGTGTGTTGGTAGAGATGGGGGTGTGTGTTAGTAGAGATGGGGGTGTGTGTTAGTAGAGATGGGGGTGTGTGTTAGTAGAGATGGGGGTGTGTGTTAGTAGAGATGGGGGTGTGTGTTGGTAGAAATGGTGTTTTTTGGGGGAGGGGTTGTTCTTGTCAGGGGCAGGATTGTTATCGGGGTTTTGTTGGGGCAGGACTGGGGTTGTGTTTGGGGTGTTGTTGGGAGTGAGGTTTGTTTCATGGGGGGTGATTTGGTTGGGGCGGCCGGTGGGGGTCCTTATTGGTAGGGGTGGGCGATATGGCAAACATGTCATATCACGATTTTTTTAAAATCAATGTCACGATCACGATTTTGTCACGATTCTTTTTTATATATTTTTTTTCTAGACTAATTTGCAAGTTTGACCATTTTTTTCCCCAATGTTAAACATATAAAACATATAAATGTATTTAAACATGTAAAACCCTAAAAGAAAAATAAAAGACAATTGAAGACAATTAAAGCCAGAAACTGGCTTTAATTTAAATTGTACAGGTTTTTTTCTAATCAAAATGTGCAGTGAACACAAACATAAAAAGTCATGAACAGCAATAGAGTGCAGTGTTGTAACACAAAAACTAAACACACCAAACAGATTATTAAAAAGGGTCAATAAAAATGCAAACTTAGCTGGTTACCTCTTAAAGGACAACAATTTAGAACAAAAACAATTTAACTTTAATATCTATAACCTGAGTGAATAATACAGCTGCTGAGAACAATTTTTTGTTCAGAGATCTGAGCTTTTATCTCCTTTTAAAAATGAGGTAAAAGATAAAGAACAATAAAGTACACTTTTGTTACACAAAAAACTAAACACATCAAATAGCTTTTTAACAGTTTTAATGGGATATAGTTTTAATAGTTGCGCTATCTGACCACTAGAGGGCTCTGTCTCCATTGAAACACAGCCCCTCATCATCCCATTAAATCAAAGACGTTCCACTAGTGATCAGACTAAAGGGTCGTTTCAGCTGTTAGCTTGATGGTTTGTCCACTAAGTGTCTTTTCACATTTCTGTGATTTGTTGTGTATCAGATCCCTCATGCTAGCTTGTGAACTGCTAGCGGTAGCTCGCTAGCTAGCATTAGCATCGGTGCTAGCTTCAGCGTCTCTCCCTCCAGCTTGTTGAGGTGTTTCCATGGCGGCTGATCTCTTGTAGATCCTGTACTGCTGCTGTAAACCAGCTCTGCCTGACACAGCCTCCACCCAGCCTCCACACAGCCTCCACCCAGCCTCCACCCAGCCTCCACCCAGCCTCCACCCAGCAGCAGCTCCAGTCAGAGAAGCTCCACAGCGCTCTGCTCGCTGTTAGCTGCCTTTGGTCCTGAACGCAGCTCTGGCTGTGGCTGCGTTTTTGTTTTTTTTTTGTTTTTTCTTAATCATCGTTAATGTTGCTCCACATGTATCCATGATGTATGTGGAGAACTGCACTAGAGGAAATATTTAGTTGATATTATCTGAAGCTTTCAGGAAACATCATCACTCCAAAAAATATTATATATAGGTGAAAAAACAACAAGAAGAGCGTGCCCTATAGACGGTTTAATGATCTTTCTGATTTATGAGATCGTCCTGACATTGTAATCCTTAATGATCTTATATCGTCATATCGCACACCCCTACTTGTTGGGTTGTTGTTTGTTGTTGTTGGGGACGGGGTTGTTTGTGGTGGTAGTTGAGGGTAGTTGTTGTCTGGGGGGGGGCTGCTTCCGCCTTGACTCTTTCTGTCCTTGCATTGCACAGGTTGTGAGAGCCGGGGCGGCCCCCCCCCCCCCGCCCCCCCACCTCCCCCAGGCCGGACAGACCGCCGCCAGCTCTGAGACCCACTGACACATTGGGGCAGAAGATCCACCCATTCCCCACAGGCCCCGCCCCTCCGCAACAGGCTCTGCCCCATCCCCACAGGCCCCGCCCCACCCCGACAGGCCCCGCCCCTCCGCAACAGGCTCTGCCCCATCCCCACAGGCCCCGCCCCACCCCGACAGGCCCCGCCCCTCCGCAACAGGCTCCGCCCCATCCGCACAGGCCCCGCCCCACCCCGACAGGCCCCGCCCCTCCGCAACAGGCTCCGCCCCATCCCCACAGGCCCCGCCCCACCCCGACAGGCCCTGCCCCACCCCAACAGGCTCCAGCCCAACAGGCTCCACCCCATCCCGACAGGCTCCGCCCCTCCTGCCCCCTGGCACTGGGACTGATGGACGTGTGAAATGTTCCTCTCTGCTGATGTTTAGTTTTTGCTTCCAGAATGTTTGTCAGCCGATCAGAACCACTCTGTAAACCCGACGTTCCAGCCTGTCTGTCCTGCTTCGTCGAACGCTGCAGGAGAACGTTTGATTTCAGGACTTCAGCCGTGAGCGAGGCTCCACAGTGCGATCTGATGAGATGACGAGCTCCGTCAGAACGTTCTCCACCCTCCTACGTTCTCCACCCTGCTGCTGTCAGAACGTTCGCCGCCCTGCTCTGAGCCCTCTCATCATGCTGTTTGCCTGCCAGCTTCAGACCCGGTGGAGTCGCTGCTCTCATCATTTGATGTATTGATTCCTTCTTCAGTCACTTCTTCTCAAATCACTGAAGCCAGAATACACACTTTGTAGAACAGCTGGAACTCGTTACCCAGACAGACCTCCCTGCTTCTGGCCTAAATCTTCACTTAACTTTAATCATGATCAGATAAGAATATTTCTTGCTCAGTGTGTTGGCAGCATTCTGTTAACTGTGTCATTGCGCAATATTTACTTATTTTACTGATAAATGACGCTGTGCTGTCTTTATTACTGAGATAAGTTGACAGATAAACCAGAAGCCGTCGGGTTTTTATTTTTTTTAGTGCCAGCGTTGTGAAATCCAGCGCTCAGCGCCAGCACCCCGGGTTTGTTAAAGACTGACGCTAACGGGAAGATTTGAGCCAGAATATCAGAAGACAGGAATCTGGACAGAGGGTCTGTGTCCTGCACCTTTCACCCTTCAGGGACAGAGAAGACAGGTTCGGGTTTGTGTTGTCACGGCAGTGGAAATGTTGAGAATCAGTGGAACCGTCTCTCTGCGGCTGTTCTGGTGACGGCTACAGCCGCACTTCCTGTTGTGGAGGACTTCAGCTGCAATCTGAGATCTGAACAGACAGGTGTGAAGAGACGCCTGTCGCCATGGAGACGGATCGCTGCAGCTCAGCGGACCGTGCTTCTGGGCGTCCTGGCCCTCCCAGTCACGTGGTAGTCCGCCTGTTCTCCCCCTCAGGCTGCAGCAGAGACGCTTCCCCTTCATCGTGGACGTTGTGCTGTAGCGTCGTGGTTGACGTTGTTTTTCCACTTTCTTCTCCACATCGTGGTTTTTCTCAGAGTGACTGATGAACTCAGCGTGGAGGGCGTGGCTCTGACCGGGGTTCAGACGGGTTCAGATGGGTGGAGGCGGGTTCAGCAGCTGGAGGCGGGTTCAGGCGGGTGCAGCAGCTGGAGGCGGGTTCAGGCGGGTGCAGCAGCAGGATGTGGGTTCAGGCGGGTTCAGGCGGGTGCAGCAGCAGGATGTGGGTTCAGGCGGGTTCAGGCGGGTGCAGCAGAAGGAGGCGGGTTCAGGCGGGTGCAGCAGCAGGAGGCGGGTTCAGGCGGGTGCAGCAGCTGGAGGCGGGTTCAGGCGGGTTCAGGCGGGTGCAGCAGCTGGAGGCGGGTTCAGGCGGGTGCAGCAGCAGGAGGCGGGTTCAGGTGGGTTCAGGCGGGTGCAGCAGCAGGAGGCGGGTTCAGGTGGGTGCAGCAGCAGGAGGCGGGTTCAGGCGGGTGCAGCAGCTGGAGGCGGGTTCAGGCGGGTGCAGCAGCAGGAGGCGGGTTCAGGCGGGTGCAGCAGCTGGAGGCGGGTTCAGGCGGGTGCAGCAGCAGGAGGCGGGTTCAGGTGGGTTCAGGCGGGTGCAGCAGCAGGAGGCGGGTTCAGGCGGGTGCAGCAGCAGGAGGCGGGTTCAGGCGGGTTCAGGCGGGTGCAGCAGCTGGAGGCGGGTTCAGGCGGGTGCAGCAGCAGGAGGCGGGTTCAGGTGGGTTCAGGCGGGTGCAGCAGCTGGAGGCGGGTTCAGGCGGGTGCAGCAGCAGGAGGCGGGTTCAGGCGGGTGCAGCAGCTGGAGGCGGGTTCAGGCGGGTGCAGCAGCAGGAGGCGGGTTCAGGCGGGTGCAGCAGCTGGAGGCGGGTTCAGGCGGGTGCAGCAGCAGGAGGCGGGTTCAGGCGGGTGCAGCAGCAGGAGGCGGGTTCAGGTGGGTTCAGGCGGGTGCAGCAGCTGGAGGCGGGTTCAGGCGGGTTCAGGTGGGTGCAGCAGCTGGAGGCGGGTTCAGGCGGGTTCAGGCGGGTGCAGCAGCTGGAGGCGGGTTCAGGCGGGTTCAGGTGGGTGCAGCAGCTGGAGGCGGGTCATTGTTCCTGCTGATGGTTTTGTCAGGTCAGTCTGGATGTGAAGGTTTGCTGTTCTTCTCCACGTTGTGTTTTAACTGTCTCCTCTTTATTCTGGATGTTTCTTCTTCACCGAAACCTTTTTTCAGGCGCTTCATGTTCTTCCTGCTTTGATTTGTCATTTTCTTCATATTTCAACTTCATTTCATTTCGAATTGAACCTTCATTTCGTTCCTGTCTGACGGGAAAATGTTTTATTTTCAACGTTTCTCTCAATTAAAACCTTCTTTTCACCAAATGAATGAAAGACCTGCCTGGATGCCTGGCCCCGCCCCCTGCTGGCCCCGCCCCCACCGAGAGCATCGCTCGGTGGGCTCTGATTGGTCAGAACCTGGTGGACACGCCCACTCTGCTCACCTGTGGTCCTCTTGGTTCTGTTGCAATGAGTCTCTGGACGGTTCTTCATGTTCCTGCTCCGGCTGCATTCCTCACTAAACGCTCTGTTTGCTCTGGGATGTTCTCATCGAGACCGACTCCTTCCAGATCGACTGTTTTGATTCTTTTACTCCTGTAAACAACATCACTTCCTCCTTTCTCTTATTCTTTTGACCAGTTGGCTCCATGTAGGTTTTCTCCTCTGTGTGTGTGTGTGTGTGTGTGTGTGTGTGTGTGTGTGTGTGTGTGTGTGTGTGTGTGTGTGTGTGTGTGTGTGTGTGTGTGTGTGTGTGTGTGATCTCATGAATATTGGTGTCAAAGTGTCCTCGCTGTGGTTTGAAGTGACAGGCTGAGTCAGCGGATCCTCGGACCGCCGGCCTGGCCCGGTCTCCGGTGGCCCAGCCCGGCCCGGTCTGGGGTCGTGACCTCCCGTCACAGCTCCGCCCCGGCCGTCACTCGGCCCGGTGCCATGGTAGGAGCGTGTCGTCTGGTGTTCAGTGTTTCCTCCAGAATAAAGCTTTTTGAGTTGTGGTCCCGGGTCCGCCTGAGCCTTCTGTCCCAGGTCCAGCTCCGCCTGAGCCTTCTGTCCCAGGTCCAGCTCCGCCTGAGCCTTCTGTCCCGGGTCCAGCTCCGCCTGAGCCTTCTGTCCCAGGTCCGCCTGAGCCTTCTGTCCCAGGTCCAGCTCCGCCTGAGCCTTCTGTCCCAGGTCCAGCTCCGCCTGAGCCTTCTGTCCCAGGTCCAGCTCCGCCTGAGCCTTCTGTCCCAGGTCCAGCTCCGCCTGAGCCTTCTGTCCCGGGTCCGCCTGAGCCTTCTGTCCCAGCTCCGCCTGAGCCTTCTGTCCCAGCTCCGCCTGAGCCTTCTGTCCCGGGTCCGCCTGAGCCTTCTGTCCCGGGTCCGCCTGAGCCTTCTGTCCCAGCTCCGCCTGAGCCTTCTGTCCCAGCTCCGCCTGAGCCTTCTGTCCCAGCTCCGCCTGAGCCTTCTGTCCCGGGTCCGCCTGAGCCTTCTGTCCCAGCTCCGCCTGAGCCTTCTGTCCCGGGTCCGCCTGAGCCTTCTGTCCCAGCTCCGCCTGAGCCTTCTGTCCCGGGTCCGCCTGAGCCTTCTGTCCCAGCTCCGCCTGAGCCTTCTGTCCCGGGTCCGCCTGAGCCTTCTGTCCCGGGTCCGCCTGAGCCTTCTGTCCCAGCTCCGCCTGAGCCTTCTGTCCCAGCTCCGCCTGAGCCTTCTGTCCCAGCTCCGCCTGAGCCTTCTGTCCCGGGTCCGCCTGAGCCTTCTGTCCCAGCTCCGCCTGAGCCTTCTGTCCCGGGTCCGCCTGAGCCTTCTGTCCCGGGTCCGCCTGAGCCTTCTGTCCCGGCTCCGCCTGCGCCTTCTGTCCCAGCTCCGCCTGAGCCTTCTGTCCCAGCTCCGCCTGAGCCTTCTGTCCCGGGTCCGCCTGAGCCTTCTGTCCCAGCTCCGCCTGAGCCTTCTGTCCCAGGTCCGCCTGAGCCTTCTGTCCCAGCTCCGCCTGAGCCTTCTGTCCCGGGTCCGCCTGAGCCTTCTGTCCCAGCTCCGCCTGAGCCTTCTGTCCCGGGTCCGCCTGAGCCTTCTGTCCCAGCTCCGCCTGAGCCTTCTGTCCCGGGTCCGCCTGAGCCTTCTGTCCCGGGTCCGCCTGAGCCTTCTGTCCCGGGTCCGCCGGGTTTCCTCTGCTCTCTGCAAACAGGTTTTGCCAGGACTCAGTGGAAACAGAGCCTGGAGAGTCATGTGGACAGACGGAGATGATAGAGCTGTCAAAAGATTCGTTTTTAATCAGGATTAATTGCATCATTTCCATCGTTAAAGGTATAGTGGACGATTTTCTCAAAAGTGGAAGCCAAGCGTCTGTTACTCGCTTTTTGAAAAACGCTCATGCTCCAGACCGTCCGCCCTGCTCTGCTGCTCCTCCCGAGGAAACGCCTGTCAATGGCGAAGCGTGCGAGCGCGTCCTCATCGTCTCCGGGCGTGCACGGCTCTGTTTACAGTTTCTGCGATCGGCCTCGCTCATCAAGCTTGTTTTCCGAGACGGTTCCAGTTTCGTCATGTCCGACTCGCCGTCGGTACTGGCTGGAACCGAAGCTCTCGGCTACAGAAACACTCTGAATAACGGATAACGGGAACGAGCGCGCTGACGGCGTGATGCAGGCATTTCTCCAGCGTGGTCGACATGTTGGAGGACCAGTAGCTGAGATTCGCATCCCGCATCCCATAGGCTGAGAACATCGTCCAACCCTTTAACCACAGCCAGTCGCCCTTTGAATTGCATGAATTCATTGTGCCTCCGTCACTGCTGGGCCTCCAGCCCCGGGAGCTGGACCGGGACTGGAACCGTCCCGCAGTGTGAGGAGCTTCCCGGTCCTGACATCAGGAGCCACCAGAAACCCTGAGCAGCAGCCTATCAGGACGCAGCGCTCCAGACCTCTTCCTGCAGACCAGACCAGGGTTCTTACCTATAGAGCTCGCTGCACAAAACGAGCCCCAAACTCTGCGCCACAGCAGCTACCGCTACACATTTTGCGAAGGGAAAAGTGCGTGTGACTTTGCGGTCCTCACCGCCAACAAAACAGCTGCCGTACAGGACCGCACAATTCAGAGAAACTACGTGGAGACGACAGAGCAGAAGGAAACGGATGTGAAAGTCCTTTATTTGTCCCGCATAGGGAAACTGCAGGGTCGCAGCAGAAAAGTAGAAAAATACAAAGCCCAACCAGACATTGAAAGTTAAATATCATTTGTATGTAGAATTAGATATAATTAAATAACAGAAATATACTGACCGACACAACTAATTATTAAATATAAATTATATATAACGGAAATACAATTGAAGACACATATAATCAAATAGATAGAAGCCGGCAGATACAAATCAAACTTAATTTACACAAAGATGCAAGACAGACATAATGAAATAAATAACAGACATAAGTTTGATATAATTTAAATCTACATTAAGACAGACAGTGAGTGGTGATGAGCACATGAGGGGAGACACTGAGGTCACGTTCAGAGACTTTGGAATGTTTCCATCCTGAACCCTCACCTTTCTAAGTCTTCTACAATTAAAGCCGCAAGCGGCATTGGTCGGAACCGAGCCTCCCCGCCAGCCCACGACTGAGGCGTTCATCCACTAACATGGGAGTTGTTAGCATCTGTCATCCACTAACATAGAGTTGTTAGCATGCCCAGTCCACTAACATGGGAGTTGTTAGCATCTGTCATCCACTAACATAGAGTTGTTAGCATGTCCCATCCACTAACATGTAGCTGTTAGCATCTGTTTTCCACTAACATGGAGTTGTTAGCATGTCCCATCCACTAACGTAGCTGTTAGCATCTGTCATCTACGAACATAGAGTTGTTAGCATGTCCCATCCACTAACATGTAGCTGTTAGCATCTATCATCCACGAACATGGACTTGGTAGCATGTACCATCCACTAACAAGTAGCTGTTGGCATCTGTTTTCCACTAACATGGAGTTATTAGCATGTCCCATCCACTAACATGTAGCTGTTAGCATCTCCCATCCACTAACATGGAGTTGTTAGCATGTTCCATCCACTAACATAAAGTTGTTAGCATGTCCCATCCATTAACATGGAGCTGGTGGCATCAGTCATCCACTAACATGGAGTTGTTAGCATGTTCCATCCACTAACATGGAGTTGTTAGCATGTCCTATCCACTAACATGGAGTTGTTAGCATGTCCCATCCACTAATATGTAGCTGTTAGCATCTGTCATCCACTAACATGTAGCTGCTAGCATCTGTCTTCCACTAACATGGAGTTGTTAGCATCTCCCATCAACCAACATGTAGCTGTTAGCATCTGTCATCCACTAACATGGAGTTCTTAGCATGTCCTATCCACTAACATGGAGTTGTTAGCATGTCCCACCCACTAACATGGAGTTGTTAGCATCTCCCATAAACCAACATGTAGCTGATAGCATCTGTCATCCACTAACATGGAGTTGTTAGCATCTGTCATCCACTAACATGGAGTTGTTAGCATCTGTCATCCACTAACATGGAGTTGTTAGCATGTCCCATCCACTAACAAGTAGCTGTTAGCATCTGTCATCCACTAACATGGAGTTCTTAGCATGTCCTATCCACTAACATGGAGTTGTTAGCTTCTCCCATCTGCCTTTGAGAGTCACTGAATGAAGGCAATGAGTGTCAGAGTTTGATTGACAGCTGCTGTCAGCTGTGTAACTGCAATGCATGCCCATATATGGTAATGTGAGTTAGAGTGGAGAGAGGAGAAAATAAAAGTCTTTTTTGGGGAAACAACTGCTCCTTGTTCCTTTGCTGTTTGGCAAAACTGAACAAAAAATATCACGTTTGATAGGAAAATTCGTTGTCTTTCAGTTGGTGAGGCTTTCAGAGCAGTCAGACATTTAGTTTGGACCGTAGAGGCCTCAGTTTGTGAGAAGCGCGAGATTTTTCCCCATCCGGCTCCATTATAACTGAGAGCAAAAAAAATGCAGAGCGCACACCTTTTCTTACCTGTGTAAACATACAAATATCATAATAGTTTCCCCACTTATGTTACATCATCTTGTTCGGGAGAACCTGCTGGAACTTTGCGTGTGCTCGGTTTGTTGATAGGAGTCACGGTTTAGTCGCAGTCGCCACTTGTTCGAGGTGCTGAAAAAAGGCGACTTTTTTCCTTTTTTCCCCATTATAACGGATGAGGGCCGGAGCAAGGCAGGATTTCAGAATTCCAACTTTGAACGCTAATAAAATCCACACCGTTAGACTTTTGACAAAGTTGTTCACAACTTTTGTAGAGAAATTTGTCCTCTTTCACGTCGCGTGACTCTTATGTCTGTACGACAAACGGTCTTGGAGGAGATCATTTTTTCGTGAGGCGTGATTTTGAGCAAAATTTTAATTTGAAAGGGAAATAGCGGACTTCCTGTTGGATTTAGGTCAGGGGTGTCAGCGCGTGAATTTTAGATCTTGATGAGACGAACGCGTGAACGTTGGTTTGATCTCTCTGCGACATTCCTGCGGGCTGTAGCGACTGTTTTAGACGTTTTTTGGGATATAGGTGGCGCTAGAGAGCTGATGGTGTTTGTTTTTGGATTTTATCAAATTTTTCGCCGGTCATGATGTGCGTGCCAAATTTGGTGAGTTTTCGTGCATGTTTAGGGGGTCAAATTGGCGTTTATTTGGGCATTGGTATAATAATAGAGAACGACAACGACGACGACAATAAACGAACGAATAACAATAGAGACCGAGCCCTCAAGGCCACCATGCAGGGAGGGCTCGGTCCCTAATAAACACTACATCAATAGTTCAAAGGGAGCAATCAGACACATCACGGAATAAAAACACCTTCAATGTCTTCGTCTCTGCTCTACAAACACACACTGTCACTTGTAATGACATAATAATTCTTCTCCTGATACACACTTCAAATTGTTCTCAATTAAATGACAAATTGACACAAAAAATGTTTGCTGTGTAGCCATGGCCATGTCTGACCTCTGAACCCGAATCCTCCGGGTTCTCAGCCTCTCTGAGCTGCAGAGCGTTAAACCTGTCGACTCCAGAGGAAAACTGCTCTGATGAAGCCTGGACGCTCAGTCAGGCTGTGAAACCAGTTCACTACATGTTGATGTTAAGTTTGTTTTAAGGTGTTTCTGCCATGTTGAGACTCTAAGAATTCTGACAACTCTCCTTCAAGTGGGACGCTTTCCTTCCCTCCAGCAGTAGAGTCCCGACGGCTCTGGTCCTGCTCCACTCAGTGTCTCCGTCTGTCCCTCCACTGCTGTGTCCTCCAGAGAGGACGGCAGCCCGGCTGTCCTCCTCACCATGAGGGTCCAGCATCAGCTCAGACCTCCACAGCAGCAGGTCCTCCTGCGGCGGCGTCTCGCCTGCCGGAGACTCTGGTTCTGCAGCGAGACGCTGAGCGGCTGGAGAGGAAAAGCTGCGTGACTCTGAATGTGCATTAAATTGTAAATGCCATGATTCTGCTCACTTTGGCTCGTTTGGCTGATCAAAAAGTGTTTTTCTGTCGTTTTCGTTCGTTTCTTTATGTTTGGAATAAGATTCAGAATGTTGCTTTTTTTTTTTTTTTATTTGAGTGCTTCAGCCGCAGCCCGCCCCAATGTCATTAAACTCTTCATTTCTCGACACTTCATCCGCCCGGTCCGCGGCTCTCTGCAGGCTCCGCTGCGCCGCGCCCTCTAATGTACCCAGATGTCATTCCTGAGTTCATTTCATACCCATACATGGTGCCAGGGGGCGGAGCTGGGGGGATTGTGGGCGGGGTCGGCCACCGTCACGTTCTCCACAGGATTTGGAACGGTGACTTGGAAATTTGCGAACAGCTGAGCTGCAGACTTTTTTTTGGCTCCAGAACTTTTTTTTTTTGCAGACAGAAGTTTGCGCTGCGTTCCAGATGTTCCCGCAGAGTTTCATAGGTGAGACCCCGGACCTGTTCCTGCAGACCGGACCTGTCCCTCCAGACCGGACCTGTCCCTCCAGACCGGACCTGTTCCTCCAGACCGGACCTGTTCCTGCAGACCGGACCTGTCCCTCCAGACCGGACCTGTCCCTCCAGACCGGACCTGTTCCTGCAGACCGGACCTGTTCCTCCAGACCGGACCTGTCCCTCCAGACCGGACCTGTTCCTGCAGACCGGACCTGTTCCTCCAGACCGGACCTGTTCCTCCAGACTGGACCTGTTCCTGCAGACCGGACCTGTCCCTCCAGACCGGACCTGTCCCTCCAGACCGGACCTGTTCCTCCAGACCGGACCTGTTCCTGCAGACCGGACCTGTCCCTCCAGACCGGACCTGTCCCTCCAGACCGGACCTGTTCCTGCAGACCGGACCTGTTCCTCCAGACCGGACCTGTCCCTCCAGACCGGACCTGTTCCTGCAGACCGGACCTGTTCCTCCAGACCGGACCTGTTCCTCCAGACCGGACCTGTCCCTCCAGACCGGACCTGTTCCTGCAGACCGGACCTGTCCCTCCAGACCGGACCTGTCCCTCCAGACCGGACCTGTCCCTCCAGACCGGACCTGTTCCTCCAGACCGGACCTGTTCCTCCAGACCGGACCTGTTCCTCCAGACCGGACCTGTCCCTCCAGACCGGACCTGTTCCTGCAGACCGGACCTGTCCCTCCAGACTGGACCTGTTCCTGCAGACCGGACCTGTTCCTCCAGACCGGACCTGTTCCTCCAGACCGGACCTGTTCCTGCAGACCGGACCTGTTCCTCCAGACCGGACCTGTCCCTCCAGACCGGACCTGTTCCTCCAGACCGGACCTGTTCCTCCAGACCGGCCCTGTTCCTGCAGACCGGACCTGTCCCTCCAGACCGGACCTGTCCCTCCAGACCGGACCTGTCCCTCCAGACCGGACCTGTTCCTGCAGACCGGACCTGTTCCTGCAGACCGGACCTGTTCCTCCAGACCGGACCTGTTCCTCCAGACCGGACCTGTCCCTCCAGACCGGACCTGTTCCTCCAGACTGGACCTGTCCCTCCAGACCGGACCTGTTCCTCCAGACTGGACCTGTTCCTCCAGACCGGACCTGTTCCTCCAGACCGGACCTGTCCCTCCAGACCGGACCTGTTCCTCCAGACTGGACCTGTTCCTGCAGACCGGACCTGTTCCTCCAGACCGGACCTGTTCCTGCAGACCGGACCTGTCCCTCCAGACCGGACCTGTTCCTGCAGACCGGACCTGTCCCTCCAGACCGGACCTGTTCCTGCAGACCGGACCTGTCCCTCCAGACCGGACCTGTCCCTCCAGACCGGACCTGTCCCTCCAGACCGGACCTGTTCCTGCAGACCGGACCTGTTCCTCCAGACCGGACCTGTTCCTCCAGACCGGACCTGTCCCTCCAGACCGGACCTGTTCCTGCAGACCGGACCTGTCCCTCCAGACTGGACCTGTTCCTGCAGACCGGACCTGTTCCTCCAGACCGGACCTGTTCCTCCAGACCGGACCTGTTCCTGCAGACCGGACCTGTTCCTCCAGACCGGACCTGTCCCTCCAGACCGGACCTGTTCCTCCAGACCGGACCTGTTCCTCCAGACCGGACCTGTTCCTGCAGACCGGACCTGTCCCTCCAGACCGGACCTGTCCCTCCAGACCGGACCTGTCCCTCCAGACCGGACCTGTTCCTGCAGACCGGACCTGTTCCTGCAGACCGGACCTGTTCCTCCAGACCGGACCTGTTCCTCCAGACCGGACCTGTCCCCTCCAGACCGGACCTGTTCCTCCAGACTGGACCTGTCCCTCCAGACCGGACCTGTTCCTCCAGACTGGACCTGTTCCTCCAGACCGGACCTGTTCCTCCAGACCGGACCTGTCCCTCCAGACCGGACCTGTTCCTCCAGACTGGACCTGTTCCTGCAGACCGGACCTGTTCCTCCAGACCGGACCTGTTCCTGCAGACCGGACCTGTCCCTCCAGACCGGACCTGTTCCTGCAGACCGGACCTGTTCCTCCAGACCGGACCTGTCCCTCCAGACCGGACCTGTTCCTCCAGACCGGACCTGTCCCTCCAGACCGGACCTGTCCCTCCAGACCGGACCTGTTCCTCCAGACCGGACCTGTCCCTCCAGACCGGACCTGTTCCTGCAGACCGGACCTGTCCCTCCAGACCGGACCTGTTCCTCCAGACCGGACCTGTCCCTCCAGACCGGACCTGTTCCTCCAGACGCCACCAGCTTCAATAATCTCTGGACTTGTTCACCTGATTGCTGGTTGATAAACGAGTGTCATGCAGCTAATTAATGGCTGTGAGGCGGCTGGTTGTGCGTGTAATGACCTCTGTCAGCTGTGATTCATCAGGGGGGAGGGGGGGGGGAAGAGGGGGAGGGGGGAGAGGGGGGGATTGGGGGGGGCTCTGCCCCTCTCTTTCCAGTCCTTTCAAAAACATTGAGTTTGGCTGCAGATGTTGAAATGAAACTGTTTGATGATGGGAGGAACGGACGCCGGGGACATGTGCTCCACACCTGTCCTCTGTCCTCCACACCTGTCCTCTGTCCTTTGTCCTCCACACCTGTCCTCTGTCCACTCTGCAGCGGCGCCCGATGTTTCATCCATTATTAACATCAGTGTTGTCACTAACGCGCTACTAATTAACGCGTTACTTTAATCAGATTACTTTCTGTCAGTAATGAGCAATCTAACGCGTTCATCTTTCCAAACCAGTAATCTGATTAAAGTTACTTTCCTAAGTGACTGTGCGTTACTGCATCATTATATATGTAGGAGTGAATTTCTAAGAAAATGTTTCTCCTGCATTTGGGAGTGACGCCGCATGTCACGTTGTCCCAGGGGAGGACAAACCGCCGGGTCACTACACTGTAATAAATGAATCCATGGCCATGTCAATTATAATCAATTTAATAGGTAAATGATATTCAATATTATTATGTTCTTGCTTTTGTTGCAATCATTTGATTAAAAAAAAACAAAAATGTTAGGAGAAATATCTACTTATTTTAGAAAAAAAACAAGCATTTTGTTTCTGTGATTCCAAACACTGAGATAAATCAATGAATCCAACTTAATGTTTTTAAACAGTTTTTAATTGAGAACCACTTCCTGTTGAAGCAGGAAGTTGTCTTTTGAATGCTGCATTACCCACCGACAAGACACTTGAAGGCTTGCATGGTACGTCTCCAGCTTTTCCATATTTCTCTGCAATATGACAATTATTCACTAAGTTGTAGAAATGTACATTATTTTCTCATGTAAAAAGTATCGAAATAATATGTAGGTTGCAGATCGGTTCCAGTTTTCTGCGGTTACCTTTCCTGTGCTTCTTCAATAGGTTTTTGTTAATACATTAAAATTGTGTAAATGACTTTCACCGAGTGAAATGTTGAGAGATGAAGCTGAAGGTGTAGGTTGTCTTGTCTTTCTTTTCTTTTAAGCTTTTTTATTTTTGTCTGTGCTTCAGTTGGCTTACCTCCTCTATATCAGCACGCTGACCAGCCAGGTGAGCTGCTCTCTGCATTGTCGTCGTTTTTAGTAAATGTGTTATGAAAAGAACTGAAATCATTTTTTTATCATTGTAACATTTCATTTGTGCAGCTGGAGCCCATATCTGTCATGCTTATGGACAGAGAGTGTGTGTGTGGTGCAGAGCAGCATAGTGCACGCTGTTACAGTATTCTCAGTGTATGCTTTGGAGACAGTTAATTTATTGACTGAGCTCTCGTTGTCCCAAACACAGTTTTTGGAACTATGGACATTCTTTCGCATGGACACCAAGCAGTACATTCAAATCGAACATATATCTGCATATATGACATATCTGGCGACACCGGGCTGTCATGGAGGAGAGGCTGAGCGGACCGTGATGAAATATTGGTGAAACTAATGAGTTTTTGGACGATTAAAGCCGTTTTAGGAGCGGATATACACATAGCCCCGTCTGCTAACAGTATAGGGATGTGCGCCGCTCCATTTTGGATCTAACTTTCTCCTAAATCACTGTTTGGATCAGAAAAGCCTTCTGGGTGAGGAGATTGTTGTACTTCATTCCATAAACAACGTGAAAACTGTTTAAACCGAACCGATCCTTTAAGTATAGCAGGTTCAAAGCTTTTAACACACTTTGGGATCAGAATTGTGCTCTGAAGTACACATTGTTATGGTGTTACCCTACAGTTTGATTCAGGACCCCCACCCCCCCCACCCCCACCCCCCACCCAACCCTTTTTTCAGCTTTTTTGTTTTCACATGCTGCATTTGTCAATATCTACAGATTACATTGACTGACGATACCTGCGAGGAAGAAAAGTAGTGTGTTCATACGTTTTGCGGAGTGTTTTATTTTCTTGATTTTTATTATTGATATGGTCTCCATGCACTTTGTTACTCTTTCATTTCATTGGATGATTTCTGTATATTTATTTTACTCATCATTTAACTACTGCCTTTTGAAAAATAATGGACAGAAAACCGAGGATGTGTCAGTTTAGGTATTCTAATGTTGGGTTGTATCATTTGCACTATACTGTGGTCAAGCATAGTTTCAATTTTAGGATGCTGGTGACATTTAAAACAAAGTCAAGAGTTCTACATTAATGGTTGAATTTGTGATTAATTAAAAATAAGATTTAATTGATATAATTAAATAAATTCAAATCAATGCATTGATTAATTTAGATGATTGTTACTAAACTGTATATCACTGAAGTGTAGAATTAAATTAATTTTTATAAATACTGCTAAATCATTTCTAAGTTTCAGTTTATTTCAATTCAAAATAATATTTTAGTTTAGTTATCAGTTAATTCACTTTTGTTTCGAATCAGAATTTACTCATTTTAAATGGGTAATTATGACACGCCTTTTTTCACTTAAATGTACTCAATACCAAACATAGTTGAATTTAATTAATAATATTGCTTGTAATGTGTTGCCTTCATTTTATTGAGTAGATAGGGGGTACTTTTTCTTACAGAGTATTCACGACTATGATTTCATTGAACTCATTTATTTAACCCGTTGGGCCGACGGACCGACAGCTGTGCGCCACGTCACCAGGTGTCAGAAGAGACTAAAGTGCTGCGTGGACTTTTTCTTTCAGTTGTGTCTCAAACCAGAAGCCTTCATCTCACTGACTGAGGCTCCAGCTGCACTTTGACACCGAGTGTTTGTTTTAGAACTACTTTAAAATCCAGATGCAACGATTCGACACGCCCCCCTCCCCCACACCTCCAGACAAAACGCAACACAACACAAGATCCGTCTGCTCCACCGCAACATATTGGATATCAAATGAAACTAGAAAATCTACACTTTAAGAGACATCAGAATCTTCTCTGAGCCGAGCAGCTCCCCTCAGCGGCAAAACAAACCCAGAACCCAGCTTCACATTTCACAGCAGCAGCTCAGATCATGTTTCTCACACATTCTTCACCAAATCTCAAAGCTGTTCACTCCAAACACAGCATGTTTTATTTCCTCACCGTTTTGTGATCATTTCCCATCAATCTGCGCTCCTCTGACCAGAACTAACCTCATAATCCTCTGGAGTAGTGAAAGAGCGCCATGCTGCTGCCCCTTGTCGCCATCTTGTGGGCCTGTCGTTAATTTTAGGAGTTTAAATAAAGTTTGTTGACGTTGTACGTCTTGCAAGCTTTCGAACGATATGTTACGCGTGACTGAGGCATCATCCAGCTGGGAGACATCTTTGAGCGTAACCGCACAGTGCTGCTGAATGAGGCACCGAACGGCAAACAGTTACTATTTCTGTGACATTTGGCAATTTTTTATTCTGAAACATGAACATTTATCTTCATTGTGCTTTTCTACAGCACATTGTTTTTGGGTTTTTCTTGACGTGAATTTTGCAGATATTATTGTTCACATATTGCAAAGGTCATTTTTTGTTTTCCTGTGATATAATTGGCTGGTTTTGTATTGATATGCATGTGGTGTTATGCTTCAGTCTGCATTTCATACACTGTCTGTTAAACACCAGGTTCTGTGTTGTAAAGCCGATGAAACAGAAACAAAAAACATGCTCATGTTTCAGGTTCTGCACTTTCAACAGCGTGTTATTTAAACAACCAGTTGTCATTCCTATGTTGAGGCAGCAAAGGGAGGAAATCGGTAAAAAGTACCTAAGTTACTTTTAAAGTAACTTAGTTTCTTTGATATTGAAGTAGTCAGTAAAGTAACTAGATTATCTTTTTGATGAGTAATCAGTAATAAGATTACCTTTTCAAGTAATCTGTGACAACACTGATTAACATAGACCTGATGGGACATGATGGGACGGGGTGGAGGACTTGTTGTTGCCTGGGGACGGGGTGGAGGACCTGTTGTTGCCTGGGGACGGGGTGGAGGACCTGTTGTTGCCTGGGGACGGGGTGGAGGACCTGTTGTTGCCTGGGGACGGGTGGAGGACCTGTTGTTGCCTGGGGACGGGGTGGAGGACCTGTTGTTGCCTGGGGACGGGGTGGAGGACTTGTTGTTGCCTGGGGACGGGGTGGAGGACCTGTTGTTGCCTGGGGACGGGGTGGAGGACCTGTTGTTGCCTGGGGACGGGGTGGAGGACTTGTTGTTGCCTGGGGACGGGGTGGAGGACCTGTTGTTGCCTGGGGACGGGGTGGAGGACTTGTTGTTGTCTGGGGACGGGGTGGAGGACTTGTTGTTGCCTGGGGACGGGGTGGAGGACCTGTTGTTGCCTGGGGACGGGGTGGAGGACTTGTTGTTGCCTGGGGACGGGGTGGAGGACTTGTTGTTGTCTGGGGACGGGGTGGAGGACCTGTTGTTGCCTGGGGACAGGGTGGAGGACTTGTTGTTGCCTGGGGACGGGGTGGAGGACTTGTGGACCTGGGAGGTCAGCAGAGGAGGACGTCTCCTCCCCTCACTGGCTCTGAGCTGCTGCAGTTGTCTGATTTGTTTTGTGTGAGCAGAGGAAGGAGCAGATGGTGGGGAGGGTGGAGGGGGGGTTCTGGGGGCGTGGTGAGGGGGGGGGGTCTGGTGGTGGGGGGGGGGGGGGGGGGGGGGGGGGGGGGGGGGGGCAGTAACCTTTGTGATGATGAGTGCGTTTCCCATTACCGCTCTGACACCAGATCTGCCCACATGATTTAATGGCGGCATTTTGTTTTTGCTGACTTCAGGCTTTTTCCTCCCAATATTAAAAGAGGAACCAGGGGTGGGGGGGGCTGGGGGCT